>NC_134498.1:10120323-10225323 GCF_040206685.1 Ascaphus truei
CAGTCTCCATGGGTAATGAGTTCCACATTTTAACTGCCCTTACTGTAAAGAACCCCTTTCCTTTGTTGCTGGTGAAATTTCCTTTCCTCCAACCTTAAGGGATGGCCCCGAGTCCTTTGTACTGCCCGTGGGATGAATAGTTCTTTTGAAAGCTCCTTGTATTGTCCCTGAATATATTTGTATATAGTTATCATATCCCCTCATAGACGCCTCTTTTCTAATGTCAATAAATCTAATATAGCTAGCCTCTCCTCATAAGTTAGAATGTCCATCCCCTTTATTAATTTGGTGGCTCTTCTCTGCACTCTCTCTAGTTCCATAATGTCTTTTCTTAGGATTGGTGCCCAAAATTGTACTCCATATTCAAGGTGTGGTCTTACTAATGCTTTGTAAAGGGGCATAATTATGTCTACTTCCCTTCCATCCATTGCCCGTTTGATGCAAGATAAGATCTTGTTTGCCTTTGCAGCTACTGCATGACATTGGGCACTATTGCTAAGCCTGCTGTCTACAAGCACCCCTAAATCCTTCTCCATCAAGGATTCCCCCAATATATCTCCATTTAATTTGTAAGTCGCCTTTTTATTCTTGCATCCCAAATGCATAACCTTACATTTATCTGTATTAAACAACCTCATTTGCCATTTACCTGCCCACGTTTCCAGTCTCTCCAAGTCCTTCTGAAGCGAAATTTCATCCTGCTCTGATGAGACGGAGGCATTCACCCCAGAAACCTGATCCTGTCATCCCCCATACCATCGCGGGAGACTCAGGCCCCCCTGTTGCCAGCAGGTATGCACCACACTCAGACACGTAGCCAAACCCTAGTACAGAGGAGGGGGGCCCGATCTGCGAGTGGCCCAGGGAAGGGGGGCTATATTGGGAATCGATGTTATTTTTCTTCATATTAATGGGTATCCTCAAAGCTAATGATATGCCAAAATGACGTCCATTAGCAAAACTACAATTGTTTCTTCACTTTTTCTGCTTGATCAATAGGGTGACCAGATTTCGAAAATGAAAAACCGGGACACCTTAAAAAATAATTTATTAAACAAATTACATCACGTGACACCCCCCCGTTGCCATGACAACAAGACACTCTGATGCCCCTGCAGTGTTAGTGTGTATAGAGGTGGGGGCTTTGCTTGGGCCCTTCAACTCTTACAGCCAGGGCATTATTGGCCAGGAATGCCCAGTTCGGAGGGGATTACTACTTCAAAATGTATTTGATTCGTAACAACATCAAAAAACTCTAATACCAATAACTAACAACCACAGACAATGATAATCTAAACCATCAAATAAAATGTCTACGGCCCTTGTTCAAGCATGTTTGCGGTACTTACCAGATAAATCAGTGCCTGCAATCCACAACTGTATCCGCCTCTCCGAGCGTCTGAAAGCAATCCAGCGTTCCTGGTGTGTGGCTGAAGAGGTGAGGGACTCCCTCCTCTCAAACGGAAAAGAAGAGCAAAAAATAGAGTTGGAACATACCTATCATACAGGGATGAGAGAGAGAGAGACAGAGAATGAGAGAGAGACAGAGAATGAGAGACAGAGAATGAGAGAGAGACAGAGAATGAGAGAGAGACACAGAGAGAGAGAGACAGAGAATGAGAGAGAGACAGAGAGAGGGACATAGGGAGAGAGAGAGACACAGAGAGAGAGAGACAGACACAGAGAGAGAGAGAGACAAAAGTAATGTACTGTATAACCATTATACCGTACCCCCTAGTATTCGTGTAATCATTGTCCCACACCCCCTTTTACTCACGCTTTGGCAATACTGAAATGTTCTTTTGACAGAGACACACAGAGAGAAACAGAGACACACAGAGAGAGACAGAGACACAGAGAGAGAGACAGAGACACAGAGAGACACACAGAGAGAGACAGAGACACACAGAGAGAGACAGAGACACACAGAGAGAGACAGAGACACAGAGACACACAGAGAGAGACAGAGACACAGAGAGAGAGACAGAGACACAGAGAGACACACAGAGAGAGACAGAGACACACAGAGAGAGACAGAGACACAGAGAGAGAGAGACACGGGCCTATTTAGTAAGCGTCGATAAGGCTGCGTCTATAGTATTTCAGACGGAGGGAAGGCACACACGCTGCAATACACTTGCTGAAGCCTGAGCTTTTTTATGGCTTTGCAGGGTATGCAGCGGGTGCGATTGGGGGCGTGGCAATAAATATTTGGAGGCGTGGCAATAACGTTCCGGCGCGGACGTCACTTCCCTACCTCACATCCCGATCCACCGGCATTTTTTCAGATGCAGCATCTGAAGCACTGTGCAGACAAGAAGAAAAATGCACACAATGCGCACCAGAGATTAAAATATAGTAAATTATTTATTAATAAAACAAGAAATAATCGAGGGGGATCCAACCCCACCTCAGTACTTTCTTCTCGTTGCTATTGCCACACTATACGTCCTGACGCCGGAAGGGAAGTTGGTACGCGACCAAGACGAGACACCGGATTTACAGTGGAACCACAACATACCACAGATTGCTGGAGGACCACACTGCGAGGGGCGCAGCCTATCGAGTTTCCCGGTCATCGTCCAAAGTCTGGAGCTGCGGAGTGACTTCCGGATTACCACGGAGCCCGAGCCTGTCTCATACAATGCTTTTACCAAACGGATGTTTGTGAGTTTGCTATTTTTATCTTGTCCAGGAAATGAAATTGTTAAACCGAATTTACACATGGAGCGGGCGCTTTCTCTTCTTTTTTTTGTTTAGATATCTATCGAGGAGGTGGTTGTTTCCCTGAAGAGAGCTGCCAGGGCTCCAGAGGACGCCCGAATTGGATCCTTTTATGATTGAGTTATAACATAGCTATTAGAGCTAGGTTTCTGGACTTTTATTGTGTTTAGGCATAGAGTTTATTATTATTTTATTACAGCTACTTTTTAGTAATTGCACTGTTATTAATTCTGACCACTAATTCTCACTGCCATTATAATCTCTCTCTAGCCACAACCAAATTGCTATATCAGCTATATTATTTATTGGTTATACCAGGGGAGCACAAACTTTTGCAGCTCGCCCCCCTGCCGGTGCTCGCGCCCCCCCACCTTACCTTGATGCGGCGTCATGTGACCTGCAGCGGCATTTGACGAGGGTGACGTCACATGACCCCGCAGCGTAATTTAACATACTGTGCTATATCTATGCACACACAGCTGTCTCTAGGCATAAAACACATCCACACCGGGGGAAGGACCAGCACAGATAACATTCCAAGAGACACTGTTTTTAAGTATACCTTTTGCTTGCTTCATTCATTGTAACATCGCCGGAAGAAGAGATCAGTGTATCTCGAAAGCTCGCACAAATAAAAGCATTTCGTTAGCCACAGAACGGTATTATCTATTTATTTTTTGATTATTGAAGCTCGGCTAACACGGTACTGATACCTCTATATATATATATTGCGCGCGCACACACACATATAACGTTTTATCCAACTTTTTCATTTATCATTTGTAGAGAAAATGAACAATGTCGCCAGAAGTGCTATTTTTCAAAATGTAACATCTCTACTAATTAGTGTAAAATGATACTTCATATAAAGCAGGTTATGGGACCCATTATAAAATGACCTTCATGTTTCTTATCACATACCAGTATATGGATACTTTCTATTATCACAAGCTGCTAACATGTGACAGGGCTCAGAGTCTGAGCCCAGAATGTGACATACAGAACATTCTCATTCTAAATTTCAAAAAATATTGTGTTGATTTCTGACCTGACTGCCGTGGTTACAGCTCAACCACTCTGTTCTACTGTATGTCACCACTTTCTGCCACAACCAGCTGACGGTGGATCTGCAAGGAGTTCAACGCTCATTGGCATCACATCTGTTGCTTGGTTGACGTATCATTTCTCCAGCTTTTAATTTTATTGTTTTTAAATAGATTATATTTATTTAGTTGAATAGATATTTATTTAGTTTAATAGATATTTATTTAGTTTAATAGATTATATTTCTAAGTTTAATAATTTATATTTCTTAGTTTAATCTTATACTATATTAGTGAAAGCACTGTATGTTTGCCTGCCTGTCTGGATGTCCGGTGTCCCTAGCGGCAATCTCATTGGTCCCTTGGGCCGCCCGCCCCCGCACACCTCTCATTGGGCTCACACACTCACACCACCCCCTTGGCCCGCCCCCCACACCTCTCATTGGCCTGAGGCGGAGTGACGGGCCAAAGGTCAAAAAAAATAAACACACACACACACACACACACACACATTAGCGGGGCTCACAGTGTTAGTAGCACATCTCCCGGGAGGCTCCGCCTCTCCCTGTTTCCCGCGCTTTCACACCCCCCCCCTCCACGTGGGAGCTGCCGGACGGGTGAGTGAGCGGCCGGACGGGTGAGTGAGCGGTCTTCACGTCCCCTCACCCCCCTTCACCTCCCCCCACTCACTTCCCCTCCACCCCCCCGGCGCCGCTACAGTCAGCGGGGGAGCGGAGTGATCACCTCCCCTCACTCACTTCCCCTCCACCCCCCCCCCCGGCGCCGCTACACTCAGCGGGGGAGCGGAGTGATCACCTCCCCTTACTTCCCCTCACTCACTTCCCCTCCACCCCCCCCCCCCGGCGCCACTACACTCAGCGGGGGAGCGGAGTGATCACCTCCCCTCACTCACTTCCCCTCCACCCCCCCCCCCCGGCGCCGCTACACTCAGCGGGGGAGCGGAGTGATCACCTCCCCTCACTCACTTCCCCTCCACCCCCCCCCCCCCCCCCGGCGCCGCTACAGTCAGCGGGGGAGCGGAGTGATCACCTCCCCTCACTCACTTCCCCTCCACCCCCCCCAGTGCCGCTACACTCAGCGGGGGAGCGGAGTGATCACCTCCCCTCACTCACTTCCCCTCCACCCCCCCCGGCGCCGCTACACTCAGCGGGGGAGCGGAGTGATCACCTCTCCTCACTCACTTCCCCTCCACCCCCCCCGGCGCCGCTACACTCAGCGGGGGAGCGGAGTGATCACCTCCCCTCACTCACTTCCCCTCCACCCCCCCCCCCGGCGCCGCTACAGTCAGCGGGGGAGCGGAGTGATCACCTCCCCTCACTCACTTCCCCTCCACCCCCCCCAGTGCTGCTACACTCAGCGGGGGAGCGGAGTGATCACCTCCCCTCACTCACTTCCCCTCACTCACTTCCCCTCCACCACCCCCTGGCGCCACTACACTCAGCGGGGGAGCGGAGTGATCACCTCCCCTCACTCACTTCCCCTCCACCCCCCCCCCCGGCGCCGCTACAGTCAGCGGGGGAGCGGCCACAACACGCTGCCTCCCGCTTCAGACCCACGTGGGAGCTGCCGGACGGGTGAGTGAGCGGCCTTCACCTCCCCTCACTACACTTCCCCTCCCTTCCACATCCCCTCCACCCCCCCCACCCCCCCCCTCCACCTCCCCCACCCCCCCCTCCACCTCCCCCCTCCACCTCCCCTCACCACACTTCCCCTCCCTTCCACATCCCCTCCACTTCACCCCCCCTTCACCTCCCCTCCACCCCCCCCCTTCACCTCCCCTCCACCCCCCCTCCACCCCCCTTCACCTTCCCTTCACTCCCCCTTACAACCTCCCCCCCTTCCCACCACCTCCCCCCCTTTCCACCGCCCCCCCCTTCCCCCTTTCCACCGCCCCCCCCTTCCCCCCTTCCCCCCACCTCCCCCCTCTTCCCACCACTTCCCCTCCTCCATCTCCCCCCTTCCCCTCCTCCATCTCCCCCCTTCCCCTCCTCCATCCCCCCCCTTCCCCTCCTCCACCTCCCCCCCTTCCCCTCCTCCAATCCCCCCCCCTTCCCCCCCTCCCCCCTTCCCCTCCTCCCCCCTTCCCCACCTCCCTCCTTCCCCTCCTCCCCCCTCCTCACCTCCCCCCTTCCCCTCCTCCCCCCCCCTCACCTCCCCCCTTACCCTCCTCCCCCCTCCTCACCTCCCCCTTACCCTCCTCCTTCCCCCCCTCCTCACCTCCCCCCTTTCACCCTCCTCACCCCCCCTTTCCCCCCTCCTCACCTCCCCACTTCCTCACCTCCCCCCTTCCCCCCCTCCTCACCTCCCCCCTTCCCCCCCTCCTCACCTCCCCCCTTCCCCCCCCCTCCTCACCTCCCCCCTTTCCCCCCCTCCTCACCTCCCCCCCTCCTCACCTCCCCCCTTTCCCCCCCTCCTCACCTCCCCCCTTTCCCCCCCTCCTCACCTCCCCACTTCCTCACCTCCCCCCTTCCCCCCCTCCTCACCTCCCCCCTTTCCCCCCCCTCCTCACCTCCCCCCTTTCCCCCCCCTCCTCACCTCCCCCCTTTCCCCCCCTCCTCACCTCCCCCCTTTCCCCCCCTCCTCACCTCCCCCCTTTCCCCCCCCTCCTCACCTCCCCCCTTTCCCCCCCCTCCTCACCTCCCCCCTTTCCCCCCCTCCTCACCTCCCCCCCTCCTCACCTCCCCCCTTTCCCCCCCCCTCCTCACCTCCCCCCCTCCTCACTTCCCCCCTTTCCCCCCCCTTTCCCCCCCTCCCCCCTTTCCCCCCCTCCTCACCTCCCCCCTTTCCCCCCCTCCTCACCTCCCCCCTTCCCCCCCCCTTTCCCCCCCTCCTCACCTCCCCCCTTCCCCCCCCTTTCCCCCCCTCCTCACTTCCCCCCTTTCCCCCCCCTTTCCCCCCCTCCTCACCTCCCCCCTTTCCCCCCCACCTCCCCCCTTTCCCCCCCTCCTCACCTCCCCCCTTTCCCCCCCTCCTCACCTCCCCCCTTCCCCCCCCTTTCCCCCCCTCCTCACCTCCCCCTTTCCCCCCCTCCTCACCTCCCCCCCCCTTTTCCCCCCCTCCTCACCTCCCCCCCCTTTCCCCCCCTCCTCACCTCCCCCCCTTTTCCCCTCCTCACCTCCCCCCCCTTTTCCCCTCCCCCCCCTTTTCCCCTCCTCACCTCCCCCCCCTTTCCCCCCCCCCCCCCTTTCCCCCCCTCCTCACCTTTTCCCCTCCTCACCTCCCCCCCCTTTTCCCCTCCTCACCTCCCCCCCCTTTCCCCCCCTCCTCACCTTTTCCCCCCCTTTCCCCCCCTCCTCACCTCCCCCCCCCTTTTCCCCCCTTCCTCACCTCCCCCCCCCTCCTCACCTCCCCCCCCTTTTCCCCTCCTCACCTCCCCCCCCCTTTTCCCCTCCTCACCTCCCCCCCCCTTTTCCCCTCCTCACCTCCCCCCCCCTTTTCCCCTCCTCACCTCCCCCCCTTACCTTTCCCCCCTCACCTCCCCCCCTCCTCACCTTTCCTCCCCTCCTCACCTTTCCCCCCCTCCTCACCTCCCCCCCTCCTCACCTCCCCCCCTCCTCCCCTTTCCCCCCCCTCCTCCCCTTTCCCCCCCCTCCTCCCCTTTCCCCCCCTCTTCCCCTTTCCCCCCCTCTCCCCCCCCTCTTCCCCCCCACCTCCCTCTTCCCTTCCTCCCTTCACCTCCTGTCACCACCCCCCCCCCCCTTCGCCTCCTGTCACCCCCCCCCTCCCTTCACCTCCCGGCAACCCCCTCCACCTCCCTTCACCTCCCCTCTGCCCCCCCTTCACCTCCCCTCACCATCCCCCACTCACCATCCATCCACACCTCCCCTCCGCCCCCTTCACCTCCCCTCACCACCCCTCCGACCTCACCTCCCCTCCTTCAACGCCTTTCGTCCGCCCTCCCGCCTCTGCCGCCCACCCGCACTTCTGCCTTTCACCCGCCCACCGCTCACATCCCCGCGCCACACAGCCCCGCACACACTAAACAGACCTGCCACACTCGACACACACCCGCCGCCTCTCACCCACCCCACACACTCGACACACACCCGCCGCCTCTCACCCACCCCACACACTCGACACACACCTGGCGCATCCTGCCCCTACGCAACAATATCACTGACCAGCTGTCACCCGCACTCGCCACACACCCGCCGCCTCACACCCTAGCAGGACCCCGACCCACAGCCAGCACTCACTACCCATGCGCCACCTGTACTGAACACCCACCTGCCGCCTCACACACGCTCACACCCTAGCAGGACACACGCCTCACATTTTTACATCACTTATGTCACCTAAATATAGATTGTACTGTGGTGTGTTTACAATAAACCATTTTTATACAACATCGTATTACATTTTATTCCATCTTTCTTTTCAACATTATTATCCAACCTTTACAACAAATAGTCACCTATTGTTCCACGATTTATAAATAATACTACCTATTACGCATTTACATCCCGGGCAACGCCGGGTCTCTCAGCTAGTAAGTTATATTTCTTAGTTTAATAAATTATATTTCTTAGTTTAATAAGTTATATTTCTTAGTTTAATAAATTATATTTCTTAGTTTAATAAAATATATTTCTTAGTTTAATAAGTTATATTTCTTAGTTTAATAAGTTATATTTGTTAGTTTAATAAACTATATTTCTTAGTAAATAAGTTATGTTTCTTAGTTAATAGATTATATTTGTTAGCACAGTAGATTATATTTACTAGTATTTAAGTCTCCCCCTCAGTGCCCCATTAGGACCCGTGCGCATATTTCACATCTTTTCGGAGTCGCTTATTTTTTAGACCCTCGGAGCCGAAACCTAAAGGGGTCAGCTAAGAAAGTTCGGATCAAGAGGAGCCGCACAGCTTAAAGACAGAACATTTCCAAGGGAGATGGAGACAATTTGGGTAAGATCTGATTAAAGGACATCCTTTGAGGAAGGAAAGGGTGACGGGGGAGTCTAAGAGGGGGGTGAGAGAGCAAGGTTGTGTGTCAGATTGGGGCAGAGCAAGAGAACGCAAAAATGATGGGGATTTGCTGCACACCAAAAAAAAACAATAAGTAGTGATACTTTAACCGGTGCCCCTTAGTCTCAGGGAAGACCGGCATTTCGTCCAATGGATACAATATGATTGATGGGAAAGGGCACACGGATTTGAATAAAAAAAGATAATTTATTGTGCCACAGACTACAATGTTTCGGCTGCTGGCCTTTGTTTGCTGGATTTAGTGGGTTTAGACACTTTACCTGAGAAAGACCAGCAGGCCGAAATGTTGTTGTCTATGGCAGTGCAAGAGAAAACAGGTTGGGGGGGGTGGGTTCTCGCAAAGTCGCCGACCCATGGGTGAGTGTCCCCGGTGGAAACTAGTCCTGGACCCCGGGAAAGCTGTCTGTGGCCCATACAAGCTGAGTAACATGTAAAAAGGACACATGTATGTTCAGAATGAGTTAGCATGGTATTTTGAGAGGCACCATAGCAGGTCAGTGCAAGTCAGTGCAGAGCACTGCAAGGTCAGTCAATATGAGGAAGGGTCCGATGGAGGAGTTGGAGGGTCCCAGAATATCTCTTAAAGCAGGGGTGCGCAAATCAAGGGGCACGACATTTTCTTGGGAGGAGGGGCTCGGCGCTTACAGAGGCCCCTCGCTCTTCCCCACAGCATTTAAATTAAATGCCGGAGATCGCGCGCAAGGCCTCTGTAAGTTCCCTTTCCTTGTCTCCGGCGGCTTCTGGCGACAGCAACGTGGCGTCACATGATGTGGCATTGCCATAGCAACGTGATATCACATGACGTCGTTACATCAGAACGCCGGAGACAAGGTGGGGAAGGTGGAGGGGGGAGCAGGGGGAAAAGGTTGTGCAACCCTGTCTTAAAGCATTGCCTTGCATACAGATCAGAGGCCAAGAATGGATATGGATATCCGATGTGAAGCCGGAAATAAGACAGAAAAGACCGTTTCGGGGGAAGAAGGTGAGTGATGAAATAGCCGTCACTGTGTAACTCTTCCAATTACCTGCAACTTCATGCAGAGAAATAGCAACGCTTGTTTTTAACGTGCTAAGCGCCTAATGGGGAATTCAACTGCTGAGAAGTTAAGGGAGTTACTAACCCAAACTCAGCAACGTTTCTGTGTCTCTGTGATAACTCCCCCAGGACATGCCTGAAAACCAGAGGTAACTCAATGTATTTTTGATAAATAGAAACATGACCTTCTGGGGAGGGGTATATAATGGGTACTGGGCCTGGTGAGGTGGGTATAACGGGTACTGGGCCTGGTGAGGTGGGTATAATGAGTACTGGGCCTGGGGAGGGGCGTATAACAGGGTACTGGGCCTTGGGAGGGTTGTATAACTGGGTACTGGGCCTGGGGAGGTGGGTATAACGGGTATTTGCCCTGTGGAGGGCGGTATAACGTGGTATTGGGGATGGGGTATAAGTGGCACAGGAGCTCTTGCGATACAGAGTATCACTGTCCCTGGTTACAAACACTTCATGTGTCCTGCAGATCAGGACACGCACGAAGGTGGTGCCCTTTGTGCCACCAGACGACGAGGCGGGCTACGAGGCGGACGACGAGGCATACGACAAAGCGGGCGTCAAGTGGAACAATGAGGTGGGCTACAAGGCGGCCGATGACGCAGACGTGGTGTACGATGACCAAGGAGCATACGACAGGTGTGGCCGGATCTGCTGCTTCACCTTTTTTAGGCGGAGGAGAAGACCCCGGGAGCAGGTAGGAGAATACGAGAGGTGCGGACAGATCTGCTGCTTCACCTTTTTTAGGCGGAGAAGAAGCCAGGAGCAGGTAGCAGAGGAGCCAGGGCGTAGATACAGGGGTATTCTAGGGGCCCTGAGAAGTTGGTTTGACCGCAGGAGAGGCAGATAAGATCAGGAAGGCTGAGGGAGGGGCAGGTACTAGAGGGAGATAGGGATATTGGGCGTGAGAGGGTGAGAGAGAACAAGGAGCAGGGCCAGAGCACGGGTTTCATGCGCCCGAGGCAAAACTTAAAATTTGTGCCCCAGTTGTATAAAAAATAATAAGATAAATAAAATAATAAAATAAACAGTGGCGTAGATATCGGGGCTGCAGGGGGTGCGACCGCACCCCAGCGCGACGCAAAATAAAAATAAAAGGGCGCCAAAATACTGGATAAAAAAAAGAATAATAATTTAAAAAAAAAGATAAATAAATAAAATAATAAGAGGAAAAAATAATAATGATTATTAATGCGCCCCTAGGACCTCTGCGCGCTAGGCGACCGCCTAATGGCCGGCCGGCCCTGCGAGGTATGCGGGAGGAAAAGGGGTGAATGGGATAGATATGCAGCAGGGGGATGGGGGAGCAGGTGAATTATACACAGGGGCACAAGGGCCCCATCACCCGCATCTCTATATACTGAGTGTGCCCCTGTGTATAACAACGCTGATCTGTGCTGCTCCATCTGATCTCACTGCGCAGTGATCCAGGGACCATCCGATCGCCATTTAATGGGGTCAGGAAGGAATTTTTTTCCCCCATTGCACAGCAGGGGTTATGTTTCGCCTTCCTCTGGATCACAGCAACAAACTGCCCTTTGTGCATGAATTATCAGTGAGATCTTTATACACCCTGCATTGGTCTTCACCCCTTTGCTGCCGGAGGGGCCTGCAATGCATTGCTCTGCGTGTTACTATATCGCTCTGCAATGTGCTGCAGGCCCCTCCCAGCAAAGAGATTCATTATTTCAATAAAATACTCTCTTTAATCAAACCTATGTGTAGTATCTTTTCTATCCGTTGTATCTATTGCTAACAGCTCAGTGATTCTTCCCCAGGACGCTGCACTAGTGTCACGCTGCCAAGCCCGGGTGTGAGGGAGATTTATAGGGTCACATATACACTTCTGCCAAAACACGAGTGCAAACAGGAAGCCCCTCTGATCTCATATCTTTTATTACACAAAACGGTATCTAAAAAGGTAAAAATAACATACATGGGATTCTGCTACAAATATCTCTCTAATTACAAACCAATTAGCAAATCATTCAGATTAGTCGAGCGAAAAGAAAGGGTTAAGTATCTCATGTACAGTATATGCAGTGTAGGCTGTTCTGCAGCATTACATGCAGGGGACTACGTTTAGGGGATATAAGTAATGCTGATCTCAGAGCTGACCGGCTGACCTGCTCTACCGGCTGACCGGCTGACCTGCTCTTCTGGCTGACCTGCTGACCTGCTCTACTGGCTGACCGGCTGACCTGCTCTACCGGCTGACCGGCTTCTCTTCTTTCAGCTAAATGACCTGAATTGTGGCCCCTGTATCTCCCAATTAAACGTTTTATTGGCATATTCTTGTTTGACTCGTTCTATACAGACATTTTCTATATATTCATTGTGGGATTTGATAACATCTGTAAGATCTCTCAGAATATCACATTCTGTACGTTTGTGTTGAAGATTTTTCCATTCTCAATTTACTTAATATTAGTTTTTGGCATCAATTATTTATATCGAGTCCAAAATACCTTTATACAGAATGCTGTTCCCTTTAGCCCACAAATGCTGCTTCATTAAAGCCCATGGGTGGCACTTTATGCATTCTCAAACTTTTAGGCAACATCCCTAATTTCCAAAAGTGGGATTAAATCTGTACATATTTAAATGGTTAATTTTCTTACTCAGACTCCTAAATCCCTCCCCAAATATATCCGTTTCACATAAAAGTGTGTGCGCTTCTCCTTCCGCCTAACTGGCACGTCGTCCTTACGGGCGCCACTCCTTGCAACTCCACGCTGCCCTCCAGTGGCAAAAGAAATAAGATACATTTACTATACTCGTCTGGCAGCTGCTCCCGTATAAGGTGGGTAACTCTGTATTAGGGGTCTTGGTAGACTATATTTTATACTTATGTCGGATAGATGAGGAATTAATATTCCTAACGGGTTATTGTGAGAGGCCTTAGATCTTATCCTATATGCACGCAGCCCTCGCCTCTCTGACCTTGAACACGTACTTCAATCTGATTTTTGAGACTTGAAACTGGATTTCCCAAAACAAACTGATTTTAAACACTGACAAGACTGTAACAATGGTATTTGGGACCAGAGCTAAATTGCTAAAGCTGCCAATGACAGAGCTTCAGATAAAAACCAGCTCTAAAACCATCCTAGGCCCTGTTACTTGTTTGAAATATCTGATCATTCAACTCCCATTTAACATTTGGGTTGCACATTGATACCCTGACATCCAAATCCTATGCCAAACTAGGTGTACTTTAAAGGAACAAATCCTCCCTAAGGCCCTCATGCAGTAAGCAGCGATAAGCCACTTATCACCAGCTTATCGCCAAAAAAGCCACACTGATACACACACACACACACACACAGATACAGACACACTGATACACACACACACACCGCGCCCTGATGGCAGGGGTGGAGGCGTGGGGCTCCTGCTCTCCTCTGTCTGCCGTTACCGAACCCTTCCTATTCCCCCCTCTCTTGCTTTTCCCTCCTTTGAGGCTCACACTGTCCAGATCTTCTCTCCTCTCCCTGTTCATGTGGCGGTCATCTATCGCCCACCTACCTCTACTCATCCCCCTTCTGCCTTTCTCTCTCACTTTGAATCCTGGCTCTCTTTCTTTCTCTCCTCAGACTCCCCTGTTCTTCTCCTTGGGGACTTCAATTGCCACATTGATGACCCCTCTCTCTCTTGGGCTTCCCGCTTTCTTTCTCTTACCTCTTCTTTTGGCCTTCAACAGTGGACTGCAGCCAGCACCCACAAGGATGGCCACTACTTAGACCTGGTTTTCACTAAAAACTTATCTCTCTCTGATTTCTCCATTTCCCCTTTTCCTCTCTCTGACCATCATCTCATCTCATTCTCTTTATCTCGCTTCTCCCCTTCTCCACCTCCATCTACCCCCCGGTTCTGCAGAAACCTGCGCTCTATTCACTTACCTGACTTTGAGTCCACTTTACACTCCTCCCTCTCCTCTCTCAGCTCTGCTACAGACCCTGACAACCTGGTCAGAAAGTACAACTCTGTCTTGTCCTCATCTCTTGATCTACATGCCCCGCTTTCTCTCTGCCGCCCTCGCCCTTCTAACCCTAGACCCTGGCTAAATTCCCACACGCGCATGCTGCGTTCCTCCACTCGTTCCTCTGAACGCCTCTGGAGGAAGTCTCACACTCTCGCAGACTTCCTTCACTACAAATTTATGCTATCCTGTTTCAACTCTGCCCTCTCGCAAGCTAAACAAGCCTACTTTTCTGCACTAATAACATGCACAAGTCTAACCCACGCCGACTGTTCTCTGTCTTTGATACTCTACTCAAACCACCCTCAGCTGCCTCTCCTTCCTCCATCTCCGCTCAGGACTTTGCAGACTATTTTAAGGAAAAGGTGGAATCCATACGGCAGAACATCCCCTGTTTCTTCCCCCCATCCTACACCTCTTCCTAACTCTCCTCCTGCCTTCCTTGAGTCTTTTTCCACTGTCTCAGAGGAGGATGTGTCGCTGTTGATCTCCTCTTCTCCCTCTACCACTTGCCCTCTTGACCCCATTCCCTCCCATCTCCTAAAACCTCTAGCTCCTACTATAATCCCTACGCTTACACACATTTTTAACTCCTCCCTCTGCTCTGGAACCTTTCCATCCTCCTTCAAACATGCAACAGTCATACCATTACTCAAAAACAGCAAGCTTGACCCTACCTGTCTTTCTAACTATCGACCTGTCTCCCTCCTGCCTTTTGCCTCTAAACTACTTGAACGTCTTGTATTCTCTCGCTTGCTCCATTTTCTCAACACTTATTCTCTCCTAGACCCTCTACAATCTGGCTTCCGCACTGCTCACTCCACGGAAACAACCCTCACTAAAATAACTGACGAGCTCCATGCTGCCAAAGACAGAGGTCATTACACTCTGCTCATATTACTCGACCTCTCTGCAGCATTTGACACCGTGGACCACCCTCTTCTCCTCCACATTCTCCATACTCTAGGTATTCGGAACAAAGCTCTATCCTGGATCTCATCCTACCTCTCCCATCGTACTTTTAGTGTCTCTTCTGCTAACACCTCCTCCTCCTCTATTGATCTCTCTGTGGGGGTACCCCAGGGCTCTGTCCTGGGACCTCTTCTCTTTTCTCTGTACACACTCTCTCTAGGTGACCTAATAACATCTTTTGGGTTTAATTATCACCTCTATGCCGACGACACACAAATATACTTTTCAACACCTGACCTTACACCTGCTGTACAAACCAAAGTTTCTGAATGTCTCTCTGCTATATCATCCTGGATGGCCCTCCGACGCCTTAAACTCAACATGGCTAAAACAGAGCTCCTCATACTTCCTCCCAAACCTGGCCCTAATACCTCCTTCCACATTACTGTTGGAACTACAATCATTCACCCAGTAGCCCAAGCACGCTGCCTAGGGGTCACGTTCGACTCCTCTCTCACATTCGCCCCTCACATTCAAAACATTTCTAAAACTTGTCGCTTTTTCCTCCGCAATATAACTAAGATACGCCCTTTCCTCTGTTGTTCGACTGCTAAAACTCTGACTCAGGCCCTCATTCTCTCCTGTCTTGATTACTGTAACCTCCTGCTGTCCGGCCTTCCTGCCTCTCACCTGTCTCCCCTACAATCTATCCTAAATGCTGTTGCCAGAATCACTCTACTCTTTCCTAGATCTGTCTCAGCATCTCCCCTCATGAAATCCCTCTCCTGGCTTCCGATCAAATCCCGCATCTCACACTCCATTCTTCTCCTCACTTTTAAAGCTTTACATTCTTCTGCCCCTCCTTACATCTCATCCCTAATTTCTCGGTATGCACCATCCAGACTCTTGCGTTCTTCTCAAGGATGTCTTCTTTCTACCCCCTTTGTATCTAAAGCCCTCTCCCGCCTTAAACCTTTTTCACTGACTGCCCCACATCTCTGGAATGCCCTTCCCCTCAGTACCCGACTAGCACCCTCTCTATCCACCTTTAAGACCCACCTTAAGACACACTTGCTTAAAGAAGCATATGAATAGCACTGTGGATATTCTAAACACGATACATAATGCTTGACCCCCTGCAGACGCACTTACCAGAACTCCCTCCTACTGTCTCTGTACGTTCTCCCTACCTACCAATTAGACTGTAAGCTCCTCGGGGCAGGGACTCCTCTTCCGAAATTTTACTTTTATGTCTAAAGCACTTATTCCCATGATATGTTTTTTATATTATCTGTTATTTATTTGATTACCACATGTATTACTACTGTGAAGCGCTATGTACACTAATGGCGCTATATAAATAAAGACATACAATACAATACAATACACACACACACAGATACAGACACACTGATACACACACACACACACACACACACACCCACCCACTAATACACACACACACACACACACACACACACACACACACACACACACACACACACACACACACACACACACTGATTCACACACACACACACACACACTGATTCACACACACACACCCACTGATTCACACACACACACACACACACACACCCACTGATTCACACACACACAGACCCACTGATACACACACACACACACACACACTGAAACACACACACACACTGAAACACACACACACACACTGAAACACGCACGCACACACACACACACACACACACACACACACACACACACACACACACACACACACACACACACACACACACACACACACACACACACACACACACACTGATACACACACACACACACTGACACACACACACACACACACAGATACACACAGATACACACACACACAGATACACACACACACACACACAGATACACAAACGCACAGAGATACACATACACACACACACACACATACACACAAATACACACACAGATACACACACACACACACACACACACACACACACACACACTGATACACATACACACACACACACACACACACACACACACACACTGATACACATACACACACACACACACACACACACACACACACTGATACACATACACACACACACACACACACAGATACACACACCCACACACACACACACACACTGATACACATACACACACACACACACACACACACACTGATACACACACACACACACACACACACACACTGATACACACACACACACTGACACACACACACACACACACACACACAGATACACACACACACACAGATACACAAACACACAGAGATACACATACACACACAAACACACATACACACAAATACACACACACAGATACACATACACACACACACACACACACACACACACACTGATACACATACACACACACACACACACACACACACACACACACACACACACACACACAGATACACACACACACACACACACACACACACACACACACACACACACACACACTGATACACATACACACACACACACACACAGATACACACACCCACACACACCCACTGATTCACACACACACACACACACACACACACACACACACACACACACACACACACACACACACACACACAAAGCTGTGAGCGCCGGAGGGGCAAAGGTGGGAGCGCCGGGGGGCAAAGCTGTGAGCGCCGGGGGGGGGGCAAAGGTGGGAGCGCCGGGGGGCAAAGGTGGGAGTGCCGATGGGGCAAAGGTGGGAGCGCCGGGGGGCAAAGGTGGGAGTGCCGATGGGGCAATGGTGGGAGCGCCGGGGGGGCAATGGTGGGAGCGCCAGGGGGGCAAAGGTACAAGGTGGTACAAAGGTAGGCGCACCCCCGCTACCACCTCCTATTACCCCCCCTGGCTGGGACCCGGGACAGAAAGGGGACACTCACCGCGAACAGAGGAGCCGGGAGCGGGAAGACACTTGTGCTCTGCACAAAGCGGAAGTCCCGCCCCCGGCTTCCTCTGACCTGCCTGCAACCAATCCCCTGCGGGCCGGCCGGCATTCTAAGTCCCACCCCCGGCATTCTCCTTCATTCAGTCTCCCCGGCAGCATTCACACACACACATAGAAAATACTTACCGGCCGCCGCATTCTCCTCACCGCCGCTGCCCCGCAATACCGGGACCAGGGACAAAAATCGGGACATAACCGGGACGGAGCTAAAATCGGGACAGGGCAGAAAAAAACGGGACTGTCCCGGCAAAACCGGGACGAATGGTCACCCTACTTACAGACTATTCACTTGAGTGGACCATAAAGTGTCTTATAGAGGGAACTCTAAGGTGTCTTAAGATGCATTAAGATATATTATGTATGTAAATATTTATTTATATAGCGCTTTATAAGAGAGGCAATACAGTACAGAGAATTATAGTACAATAAGTGCAACAAACAAAATCAGACAATAGGAAAGGAAATCCCTGGCCTGCAGAGCTTACAGTCTTAATGCTAGATCCATGGAACTCTGTTGTGTTTACGCTAATAACGGGACATTCCTGAAATTGGTACCTGACCCTGTGTGGTAGGCAGAGACACAGGGGCAGTGCCTGCCAATATCATAAAGAGCAGTGCACTTCCTATTTAGTAGAAGTGTGTGTCAGAGTTAAGAGTTCAGTCCAGAGTTAGAGTCTGCTGAGTCTGTCACCTGGCTGGCCCAGGGTGACAGAGAGAGCCTATATCAATTGGCCGTTGGAGAAGGGGAGCCATCAGCCTCTGAGTAGAGCTGATGCAACCTTAGTTAGGGAGGTGGACCAATTCCTCTCACCCTGTTTAGGGGGCGAGGGAAGAGCTAGCCCCACCCTGGGTGCCCTTGACCTGGGGTGGTGGCAGGGACACAGAGACCATCCTGAGGGAGAGCAGTCCTGTGTGGAGGAAGACACCCTGTACCTGATATATAGTCTTGTTGCTGCTATTCTGCTGCTGTGAATAAAGAGCTGCGGCTGCTTTTAAAGATATACAGTGTGAGACTGGAATCTCTCATCCCCGAGGGGGGGGGGGACTCTCTGGAAGGATTCCACCCGTATTCCTGGGGCTCAGAGATGGAGGCGCTGCACCATTACATACATAGTTACATAATAGATGAGGTTGAAAAAAGACGTACGTCCATCAAGTTCAACCTATGCTAAATTCAGACAACAGATACTTACTTATTGATCCAGAGGAAGGCAAACAAAAAACCCCATTAAGGGGAAAAATTAATTCCTTCCTGACTCCAAGAATTGGCAATCGGATTAATCCCTGGATCAACATCCTTCCCATATATACTTATTTGGTATATCCCTGTATACCTGTCCCATCTAAAAAGATGTCCAACCTTTTTTTGAACAAATCTATTGTATCTGCCATCACAGTCTCCATGGGTAATGAGTTCCACATTTTAACTGCCCTTACTGTAAAGAACCCTTTCCTTTGTTGCTGGTGAAATTTCCTTTCCTCCAACCTTAAGGGATGGCCCCGAGTCCTTTGTACTGCCCGTGGGATGAATAGTTCTTTTGAAAGCTCCTTGTATTGTCCCTGAATATATTTGTATATAGTTATCATATCCCCTCTTAGACGCCTCTTTTCTAATGTAAATAAATCCAATATAGCTAGCCTCTCCTCATAAGTTAGAATGTCCATCCCCTTTATTAATTTGGTGGCTCTTCTCTGCACTCTCTCTAGTTCCAAAATGTCTTTTCTTAGGATTGGTGCCCAAAATTGTACTCCATATTCAAGGTGTGGTCTTACTAATGCTTTGTAAAGGGGCATAATTATGTCTACTTCCCTTCCATCAATTGCCCGTTTGATGCAAGATAAGATCTTGTTTGCCTTTGCAGCTACTGCATGACATTGGGCACTATTGCTAAGCCTGCTGTCTACAAGCACCCCTAAATCCTTCTCCATCAAGGATTCCCCCAATATATCTCCATTTAATTTGTAAGTCGCCTTTTTATTCTTGCATCCCAAATGCATAACCTTATATTTATCTGTATTAAACCTCATTTGCCATTTACCTGCCCACGTTTCCAGTCTCTCCAAGTCCTTCTGAAGAGAAATTTCATCCTGCTCTGATAAGACGGAGGCATTCACCCCAGAAACCTGATCCTGTCATCCCCCATACCATCGCGGGAGACTCAGGCCCCCCTGTTGCCAGCAGGTATGCACCACACTCAGACACGTAGCCAGACCCTAGTACAGAGGAGGGGGGCCCGATCTGCGATTGGCCCAGGGAAGGGGGGCTACATTGGGAATCGATGTTATTTTTCTTCATATTAATGGGTATCCTCAAAGCGAATGATATGCCAAAATGACGTCCATTAGCAAAACTACAATTGTTTCTTCACTTTTTCTGCTTGATCAATAGGGTGACCAGATTTCGAAAATGAAAAACCGGGACACCTTAAAAAATAATTTATTAAACAAATTACATCACGTGACACCCCCTGTTGCCATGACAACAAGACACTCTGATGCCCCTGCAGTGTTAGTGTGTATAGAGGTGGGGGCTTTGCTTGGGCCCTTCAACTCTTACAGCCAGGGCATTATTGGCCAGGAATGCCCAGTTCGGAGGGGATTACTACTTCAAAATGTATTTGATTCGTAACAACATCAAAAAACTCTAATACCAATAACTAACAACCACAGACAATGATAATCTAAACCATCAAATAAAATGTCTACGGCCCTTGTTCAAGCATGTTTGCGGTACTTACCAGATAAATCAGTGCCTGCAATCCACGACTGTATCCGCCTCTCCGAGCGTCTGAAAGCAACCCAGCGTTCCTGGTGTGTGGCTGAAGAGGTGAGGGACTCCCTCCTCTCAAACGGAAAAGAAGAGCAAAAAATAGAGTTGGAACATACCTATCATACAGGGATGAGAGAGAGAGACAGAGAATGAGAGAGAGACAGAGAATGAGAGACAGAGAATGAGAGACAGAGAATGAGAGAGAGACAGAGAATGAGAGAGAGACACAGAGAGAGAGAGAGACAGAGAATGAGAGAGAGACAGAGAGAGGGACATAGGGAGAGAGAGACAAAAGTAATGTACTGTATAACCATTATACCGTACCCCCTAGTATTCGTGTAATCATTGTCCCACACCCCCTTTTACTCACGCTTTGGCAATACTGAAATGTTCTTTTGACAGAGACACACAGAGAGAAACAGAGACACACAGAGAGAGACAGAGACACACAGAGAGAGACAGAGACACAGAGAGAGAGAGAGAGACACAGAGAGAGAGAGAGAGAGAGACACGGGCCTATTTAGTAAGCGTCGATAAGGCTGCGTCTATAGTATTTCAGACGGAGGGAAGGCACACACGCTGCAATACACTTGCTGAAGCCTGAGCTTTTTTATGGCTTTGCAGGGTATGCAGCGGGTGCGATTGGGGGCGTGGCAATAAATATTTGGAGGCGTGGCAATAACGTTCCGGCGCGGACGTCACTTTCCTACCTCACATCCCGATCCACCGGCATTTTTTCAGATGCAGCATCTGAAGCACTGTGCAGACAAGAAGAAAAATGCACACAATGCGCACCAGAGATTAAAATATAGTAAATTATTTATTAATAAAACAAGAAATAACCGAGGAGGATCCAACCCCACCTCAGTACTTTCTTCTCGTTGCTATTGCCACACTATACGTCCTGACGCCGGAAGGGAAGTTGGTACGCGACCAAGACGAGACACCGGATTTACAGTGGAACCACAACATACCACAGATTGCTGGAGGACCACACTGCGAGGGGCGCAGCCTATCGAGTTTCCCGGTCATCGTCCAAAGTCTGGAGCTGCGGAGTGACCACCGGATTACCACGGAGCCCGAGCCTGTCTCACACAATGCTTTTACCAAACGGATGTTTGTGAGTTTGCTATTTTTATCTTGTCCAGGAAATGAAATTGTTAAACCGAATTTACACATGGAGCGGGCGCTTTCTCTTCTTTTTTTTGTTTAGATATCTATCGAGGAGGTGGTTGTTTCCCTGAAGAGAGCGGCCAGGGCTCCAGAGGACGCCCGAATTGGATCCTTTTATGATTGAGTTATAACATAGCTATTAGAGCTAGGTTTCTGGACTTTTATTGTGTTTAGGCATAGTGTTTATTATTATTTTATTACAGCTACTTTTTAGTAATTGCACTGTTATTAATTCTGACCACTAATTCTCACTGCCATTATAATCTCTCTCTAGCCACAACCAAATTGCTATATCAGCTATATTATTTATTGGTTATACCAGGGGAGCACAAACTTTTGCAGCTCGCCCCCCTGCCGGTGCTCGCGCCCCCCCCCCCCTTACCTTGATGCGGCGTCATGTGACCTGCAGCGGCATTTGACGAGGGTGACGTCACATGACCCCGCAGCGTAATTTAACATACTGTGCTATATCTATGCACACACAGCTGTCTCTAGGCATAAAACACATCCACACCGGGGGAAGGACCAGCACAGATAACATTCCAAGAGACACTGTTTTTAAGTATACCTTTTGCTTGCTTCATTCATTGTAACATCGCCGGAAGAAGAGATCAGTGTATCTCGAAAGCTCGCACAAATAAAAGCATTTCGTTAGCCACAGAACGGTATTATCTATTTATTTTTTGATTATTGAAGCTCGGCTAACACGGTACTGATACCTCTATATATATATATTGCGCGCGCACACACACATATAACGTTTTATCCAACTTTTTCATTTATCATTTGTAGAGAAAATGAACAATGTCGCCAGAAGTGCTATTTTTCAAAATGTAACATCTCTACTAATTAGTGTAAAATGATACTTCATATAAAGCAGGTTATGGGACCCATTATAAAATGACCTTCATGTTTCTTATCACATCCCAGTATACTGTATGGATACTTTCTATTATCACAAGCTGCTAACATGTGACAGGGCTCAGAGTCTGAGCCCAGAATGTGACATACAGAACATTCTCATTCTAAATTTCAAAAAATATTGTGTTGATTTCTGACCTGACTGCCGTGGTTACAGCTCAACCACTCTGTTCTACTGTATGTCACCACTTTCTGCCACAACCAGCTGACGGTGGATCTGCAAGGAGTTCAACGCTTATTGGCATCACATCTGTTGCTTGGTTGACGTATCATTTCTCCAGCTTTTTATTGTATTGTTTTTAAATACATTATATTTATTTAGTTGAATAGATATTTATTTAGTTTAATAGATATTTATTTAGTTTAATAGATTATATTTCTAAGTTTAATAAGTTATATTTCTTAGTTTAATAAGTTATATTTCTTAGTTTAATAAAATATATTTCTTAGTTTAATAAGTTATATTTCTTAGTTTAATAAGTTATATTTGTTAGTTTAATAAATTATATTTCTTAGTTTAATAAGTTATATTTCTTAGTTAATAGATTATATTTGTTAGCACAGTAGATTATATTTACTAGTATTTAAGTCTCCCCCTCAGTGCCCCATTAGGACCCGTGCGCATATTTCACATCTTTTCGGAGTCGCTTATTTTTTAGACCCTCGGAGCCGAAACCTAAAGGGGTCAGCTAAGAAAGTTCGGATCAAGAGGAGCCGCACAGCTTAAAGACAGAACATTTCCAAGGGAGATGGAGACAATTTGGGTAAGATCTGATTAAAGGACATCCTTTGAGGAAGGAAAGGGTGACAGGGGAGTCTAAGAGGGGGGTGAGAGAGCAAGGTGGTGTGTCAGATTGGGGCAGAGCAAGAGAACGCAAAAATGATGGGGATTTGCTGCACACCAAAAAAAAACAATAAGTAGTGATACTTTTACCGGTGCCCCTTAGTCTCAGGGAAGACCGGCATTTCGTCCAATGGATACAATATGATTGATGGGAAAGGGCACACGGATTTGAATAAAAAAAGATAATTTATTGTGCCACAGACTACAATGTTTCGGCTGCTGGCCTTTCTTTGCTGGATTTAGTGGGTTTAGCCACTTTACCTGAGAAAGACCAGCAGGCCGAAATGTTGTTGTCTATGGCAGTGCAAGAGAAAACAGGTTGGGGGGGGTGGGTTCTCGCAAAGTCGCCGACCCATGGGTGAGTGTCCCCGGTGGAAACTAGTCCTGGACCCCGGGAAAGCTGTCTGTGGCCCATACAAGCTGAGTAACATGTAAAAAGGACACATGTATGTTCAGAATGAGTTAGCATGGTATTTTGAGAGGCACCATAGCAGGTCAGTGCAAGTCAGTGCAGAGCACTGCAAGGTCAGTCAATATGAGGAAGGGTCCGATGGAGGAGTTGGAGGGTCCCAGAATATCTCTTAAAGCAGGGGTGCGCAAATCAAGGGGCACGACATTTTCTTGGGAGGAGGGGCTCGGCGCTTACAGAGGCCCCTCGCTCTTCCCCACAGCATTTAAATTAAATGCCGGAGATCGCGTGCAAGGCCTCTGTAAGTTCCCTTTCCTTGTCTCCGGCGGCTTCTGGCGACAGCAATGTGGCGTCACATGATGTGGCATTGCCATAGCAACGTGATATCACATGACGTCGTTACATCAGAACGTCGGAGACAAGGTGGGGAAGGTGGAGGGGGGAGCAGGGGGAAAAGGTTGTGCAACCCTGTCTTAAAGCATTGCCTTGCATACAGATCAGAGGCCAAGAATGGATATGGATATCCGATGTGAAGCCGGAAATAAGACAGAAAAGACCGTTTCGGGGGAAGAAGGTGAGTGATGAAATAGCCGTCACTGTGTAACTCTTCCAATTACCTGCAACTTCATGCAGAGAAATAGCAACGCTTGTTTTTAACGTGCTAAGCGCCTAATGGGGAATTCAACTGCTGAGAAGTTAAGGGAGTTACTAACCCAAACTCAGCGACGTTTCTGTGTCTCTGTGATAACTCCCCCAGGACATGCCTGAAAACCAGAGGTAACTCAATGTATTTTTGATAAATAGAAACATGACCTTCTGGGGAGGGGTATATAATGGGTACTGGGCCTGGTGAGGTGGGTATAACGAGTACTGGGCCTGGGGAGGGGCGTATAACAGGGTACTGGGCCTGGGGAGGTGGGTATAACGGGTATTTGCCCTGTGGAGGGCGGTATAACGTGGTATTGGGGATGGGGTATAAGTGGCACAGGAGCTCTTGCGATACAGAGTATCACTGTCCCTGGTTACAAACACTTCATGTCTCCTGCAGATCAGGACACACACGAAGGTGGTGCCCTTTGTGCCACCAGACGACGAGGCGGGCTACGAGGCGGACGACGAGGCATACGACAAAGCGGGCGTCAAGTGGAACAATGAGGTGGGCTACAAGGCGGCCGATGACGCAGACGTGGTGTACGATGACCAAGGAGCATACGACAGGTGTGGCCGGATCTGCTGCTTCACCTTTTTTAGGCGGAGGAGAAGACCCCGGGAGCAGGTAGGAGAATACGAGAGGTGCGGACAGATCTGCTGCTTCACCTTTTTTAGGCGGAGAAGAAGCCAGGTGCAGGTAGCAGAGGAGCCAGGGCGTAGATACAGGGGTATTCTAGGGGCCCTGAGAAGTTGGTTTGACCGCAGGAGAGGCAGATAAGATCAGGAAGGCTGAGGGAGGGGCAGGTACTAGAGGGAGATAGGGATATTGGGCGTGAGAGGGTGAGAGAGAACAAGGAGCAGGGCCAGAGCACGGGTTTCATGCGCCCGAGGCAAAACTTAAAATTTGTGCCCCAGTTGTATAAAAAATAATAAGATAAATAAAATAATAAAATAAACAGTGGCGTAGATATCGGGGCTGCAGGGGGGTGCGACCGCACCCCAGCGCAACGCAAAATAAAAATAAAAGGGCGCCAAAATACTGGATAAAAAAAAGAATAATAATTTTAAAAAAAAGATAAATAAATAAAATAATAAGAGGAAAAAATAATAATGATTATTAATGCGCCCCTAGGACCTCTGCGCGCTAGGCGACCGCCTAATGGCCGGCCGGCCCTGCGAGGTATGCGGGAGGAAAAGGGGTGAATGGGATAGATATGCAGGGGGATGGGGGAGCAGGTGAGTTATACACAGGGGCACAAGGGCCCCATCACCCGCATCTCTATATACTGAGTGTGCCCCTGTGTATAACAACGCTGATCTGTGCTGCTCCATCTGATCTCACTGCGCAGTGATCCAGGGACCATCCGATCGCCATTTAATGGGGTCAGGAAGGAATTTTTTTCCCCCATTGCACAGCAGGGGTTATGTTTCGCCTTCCTCTGGATCACAGCAACAAACTGCACTTTGTGCATGAATTATCAGTGAGATCTTTATACACCCTGCATTGGTCTTCACCCCTTTGCTGCCGGAGGGGCCTGCAATGCATTGCTCTGCGTGTTACTATATCGCTCTGCAATGTGCTGCAGGCCCCTCCCAGCAAAGAGATTCATTATTTCAATAAAATACTCTCTTTAATCAAACCTATGTGTAGTGTCTTTTCTATCCGTTGTATCTATTGCTAACAGCTCAGTGATTCTTCCCCAGGACGCTGCACTAGTGTCACGCTGCCAAGCCCAGGTGTGAGGGAGATTTATAGGGTCAAATATATACTTCTGCCAAAACACGAGTGCAAACAGGAAGCCCCTCTGATCTCATATATTTTATTACACAAAACGGTATCTAAAAAGGTAAAAATAACATACATGGGATTCTGCTACAAATATCTCTCTAATTACAAACCAATTAGCAAATCATTCAGATTAGTCGAGCGAAAAGAAAGGGTTAAGTATCTCATGTACAGTATATGCAGTGTAGGCTGTTCTGCAGCATTACATGCAGGGGACAACGTTTAGGGGATATAAGTAATGCTGATCTCAGAGCTGACCGGCTGACCTGCTCTACCGGCTGACCGGCTGACCTGCTCTTCTGGCTGACCTGCTGACCTGCTCTACTGGCTGACCGGCTGACCTGCTCTACCGGCTGACCGGCTTCTCTTCTTTCAGCTAAATGACCTGAATTGTGGCCCCTGTATCTCCCAATTAAACGTTTTATTGGCATATTCTTGTTTGACTCGTTCTATACAGACATTTTCTATATATTCATTGTGGGATTTGATAACATCTGTAAGATCTCTCAGAATATCACATTCTGTACGTTTGTGTTGAAGATTTTTCCATTCTCAATTTACTTAATATTAGTTTTTGGCATCAATTATTTATATCGAGTCCAAAATACCTTTATACAGAATGCTGTTCCCTTTAGCCCACAAATGCTGCTTCATTAAAGCCCATGGGTGGCACTTTATGCATTCTCAAACTTTTAGGCAACATCCCTAATTTCCAAAAGTGGGATTAAATCTGTACATATTTAAATGGTTAATTTTCTTACTCAGACTCCTAAATCCCTCCCCAAATATATCCGTTTCACATAAAAGTGTGTGCGCTTCTCCTTCCGCCTAACTGGCACGTCGTCCTTACGGGCGCCACTCCTTGCAACTCCACGCTGCCCTCCAGTGGCAAAAGAAATAAGATACATTTACTATACTCGTCTGGCAGCTGCTCCCGTATAAGGTGGGTAACTCTGTATTAGGGGTCTTGGTAGACTATATTTTATACTTATGTCGGATAGATGAGGAATTAATATTCCTAACGGGTTATTGTGAGAGGCCTTAGATCTTATCCTATATGCACGCAGCCCTCGCCTCTCTGACCTTGAACACGTACTTCAATCTGATTTTTGAGACTTGAAACTGGATTTCCCAAAACAAACTGATTTTAAACACTGACAAGACTGTAACAATGGTATTTGGGACCAGAGCTAAATTGCTAAAGCTACCAATGACAGAGCTTCAGATAAAAACCAGCTCTAAAACCATCCTAGCCCCTGTTACTTGTTTGAAATATCTGATCATTCAACTCCCATTTAACATTTGGGTTGCACATTGATACCCTGACATCCAAATCCTATGCCAAACTAGGTATACTTTAAAGGAACAAATCCTCCCTAAGGCCCTCATGCAGTAAGCAGCGATAAGCCACTTATCACCAGCTTATCGCCAAAAAAGCCACACTGATACACACACACACACACACAGATACAGACACACTGATACACACACACACACCGCGCCCTGATGGCAGGGGTGGAGGCGTGGGGCTCCTGCTCTCCTCTGTCTGCCGTTACCGAACCCTTCCTATTCCCCCCTCTCTTGCTTTTCCCTCCTTTGAGGCTCACACTGTCCAGATCTTCTCTCCTCTCCCTGTTCATGTGGCGGTCATCTATCGCCCACCTACCTCTACTCATCCCCCTTCTGCCTTTCTCTCTCACTTTGAATCCTGGCTCTCTTTCTTTCTCTCCTCAGACTCCCCTGTTCTTCTCCTTGGGGACTTCAATTGCCACATTGATGACCCCTCTCTCTCTTGGGCTTCCCGCTTTCTTTCTCTTACCTCTTCTTTTGGCCTTCAACAGTGGACTGCAGCCAGCACCCACAAGGATGGCCACTACTTAGACCTGGTTTTCACTAAAAACTTATCTCTCTCTGATTTCTCCATTTCCCCTTTTCCTCTCTCTGACCATCATCTCATCTCATTCTCTTTATCTCGCTTCTCCCCTTCTCCACCTCCATCTACCCCCCGGTTCTGCAGAAACCTGCGCTCTATTCACTTACCTGACTTTGAGTCCACTTTACACTCCTCCCTCTCCTCTCTCAGCTCTGCTACAGACCCTGACAACCTGGTCAGAAAGTACAACTCTGTCTTGTCCTCATCTCTTGATCTACATGCCCCGCTTTCTCTCTGCCGCCCTCGCCCTTCTAACCCTAGACCCTGGCTAAATTCCCACACGCGCATGCTGCGTTCCTCCACTCGTTCCTCTGAACGCCTCTGGAGGAAGTCTCACACTCTCGCAGACTTCCTTCACTACAAATTTATGCTATCCTGTTTCAACTCTGCCCTCTCGCAAGCTAAACAAGCCTACTTTTCTGCACTAATAACATGCACAAGTCTAACCCACGCCGACTGTTCTCTGTCTTTGATACTCTACTCAAACCACCCTCAGCTGCCTCTCCTTCCTCCATCTCCGCTCAGGACTTTGCAGACTATTTTAAGGAAAAGGTGGAATCCATACGGCAGAACATCCCCTGTTTCTTCCCCCCATCCTACACCTCTTCCTAACTCTCCTCCTGCCTTCCTTGAGTCTTTTTCCACTGTCTCAGAGGAGGATGTGTCGCTGTTGATCTCCTCTTCTCCCTCTACCACTTGCCCTCTTGACCCCATTCCCTCCCATCTCCTAAAACCTCTAGCTCCTACTATAATCCCTACGCTTACACACATTTTTAACTCCTCCCTCTGCTCTGGAACCTTTCCATCCTCCTTCAAACATGCAACAGTCATACCATTACTCAAAAACAGCAAGCTTGACCCTACCTGTCTTTCTAACTATCGACCTGTCTCCCTCCTGCCTTTTGCCTCTAAACTACTTGAACGTCTTGTATTCTCTCGCTTGCTCCATTTTCTCAACACTTATTCTCTCCTAGACCCTCTACAATCTGGCTTCCGCACTGCTCACTCCACGGAAACAACCCTCACTAAAATAACTGACGAGCTCCATGCTGCCAAAGACAGAGGTCATTACACTCTGCTCATATTACTCGACCTCTCTGCAGCATTTGACACCGTGGACCACCCTCTTCTCCTCCACATTCTCCATACTCTAGGTATTCGGAACAAAGCTCTATCCTGGATCTCATCCTACCTCTCCCATCGTACTTTTAGTGTCTCTTCTGCTAACACCTCCTCCTCCTCTATTGATCTCTCTGTGGGGGTACCCCAGGGCTCTGTCCTGGGACCTCTTCTCTTTTCTCTGTACACACTCTCTCTAGGTGACCTAATAACATCTTTTGGGTTTAATTATCACCTCTATGCCGACGACACACAAATATACTTTTCAACACCTGACCTTACACCTGCTGTACAAACCAAAGTTTCTGAATGTCTCTCTGCTATATCATCCTGGATGGCCCTCCGACGCCTTAAACTCAACATGGCTAAAACAGAGCTCCTCATACTTCCTCCCAAACCTGGCCCTAATACCTCCTTCCACATTACTGTTGGAACTACAATCATTCACCCAGTAGCCCAAGCACGCTGCCTAGGGGTCACGTTCGACTCCTCTCTCACATTCGCCCCTCACATTCAAAACATTTCTAAAACTTGTCGCTTTTTCCTCCGCAATATAACTAAGATACGCCCTTTCCTCTGTTGTTCGACTGCTAAAACTCTGACTCAGGCCCTCATTCTCTCCTGTCTTGATTACTGTAACCTCCTGCTGTCCGGCCTTCCTGCCTCTCACCTGTCTCCCCTACAATCTATCCTAAATGCTGTTGCCAGAATCACTCTACTCTTTCCTAGATCTGTCTCAGCATCTCCCCTCATGAAATCCCTCTCCTGGCTTCCGATCAAATCCCGCATCTCACACTCCATTCTTCTCCTCACTTTTAAAGCTTTACATTCTTCTGCCCCTCCTTACATCTCATCCCTAATTTCTCGGTATGCACCATCCAGACTCTTGCGTTCTTCTCAAGGATGTCTTCTTTCTACCCCCTTTGTATCTAAAGCCCTCTCCCGCCTTAAACCTTTTTCACTGACTGCCCCACATCTCTGGAATGCCCTTCCCCTCAGTACCCGACTAGCACCCTCTCTATCCACCTTTAAGACCCACCTTAAGACACACTTGCTTAAAGAAGCATATGAATAGCACTGTGGATATTCTAAACACGATACATAATGCTTGACCCCCTGCAGACGCACTTACCAGAACTCCCTCCTACTGTCTCTGTACGTTCTCCCTACCTACCAATTAGACTGTAAGCTCCTCGGGGCAGGGACTCCTCTTCCGAAATGTTACTTTTATGTCTAAAGCACTTATTCCCATGATATGTTTTTTATATTATCTGTTATTTATTTGATTACCACATGTATTACTACTGTGAAGCGCTATGTACACTAATGGCGCTATATAAATAAAGACATACAATACAATACACACACACACAGATACAGACACACTGATACACACACACACACACACACACACACACACACACACACACACACACACACACACTGATTCACACACACACACACACACACACCCACTGATTCACACACACACACACACCCACTGATTCACACACACACAGACCCACTGATACACACACACACACACACACACACACTGAAACACACACACACTGAAACACACACACACACTGAAACACACACACTGAAACACGCGCGCACACACACACACACACACACACACACACACACACACACACACACACACACACACACACACACACACACACACACACACACACACACACACTGATACACACACACACACACACACACACACACTGACACACACACACACACACACACAGATACACACACACACACACACACAGATACACAAACACACAGAGATACACATACACACACACACACACACACACATACACACAAATACACACACACAGATACACATACACACACACACACACACACACACACACACACACTGATACACATACACACACACACACACACACACACACACACACACACACACACACACACACACACACACACACACACAGATACACATACACACACACACACACACACACACACACACACACAAAGCTGTGAGCGCCGGAGGGGCAAAGGTGGGAGCGCCGGGGGGCAAAGCTGTGAGCGCCGGGGGGGGGCAAAGGTGGGAGCGCCGGGGGGCAAAGGTGGGAGTGCCGATGGGGCAAAGGTGGGAGCGCCGGGGGGCAAAGGTGGGAGTGCCGATGGGGCAATGGTGGGAGCGCCGGGGGGGCAATGGTGGGAGCGCCAGGGGGGCAAAGGTACAAGGTGGTACAAAGGTAGGCGCACCCCCGCTACCACCTCCTATTACCCCCCCTGGCTGGGACCCGGGACAGAAAGGGGACACTCACCGCGAACAGAGGAGCCGGGAGCGGGAAGACACTTGTGCTCTGCACAAAGCGGAAGTCCCGCCCCCGGCTTCCTCTGACCTGCCTGCAACCAATCCCCTGCGGGCCGGCCGGCATTCTAAGTCCCACCCCCGGCATTCTCCTTCATTCAGTCTCCCCGGCAGCATTCACACACACACATAGAAAATACTTACCGGCCGCCGCATTCTCCTCACCGCCGCTGCCCCGCAATACCGGGACCAGGGACAAAAATCGGGACATAACCGGGACGGAGCTAAAATCGGGACAGGGCAGAAAAAAACGGGACTGTCCCGGCAAAACCGGGACGAATGGTCACCCTACTTACAGACTATTCACTTGAGTGGACCATAAAGTGTCTTATAGAGGGAACTCTAAGGTGTCTTAAGATGCATTAAGATATATTATGTATGTAAATATTTATTTATATAGCGCTTTATAAGAGAGGCAATACAGTACAGAGAATTATAGTACAATAAGTGCAACAAACAAAATCAGACAATAGGAAAGGAAATCCCTGGCCTGCAGAGCTTACAGTCTTAATGCTAGATCCATGGAACTCTGTTGTGTTTACGCTAATAACGGGACATTCCTGAAATTGGTACCTGACCCTGTGTGGTAGGCAGAGACACAGGGGCAGTGCCTGCCAATATCATAAAGAGCAGTGCACTTCCTATTTAGTAGAAGTGTGTGTCAGAGTTAAGAGTTCAGTCCAGAGTTAGAGTCTGCTGAGTCTGTCACCTGGCTGGCCCAGGGTGACAGAGAGAGCCTATATCAATTGGCCGTTGGAGAAGGGGAGCCATCAGCCTCTGAGTAGAGCTGATGCAACCTTAGTTAGGGAGGTGGACCAATTCCTCTCACCCTGTTTAGGGGGCGAGGGAAGAGCTAGCCCCACCCTGGGTGCCCTTGACCTGGGGTGGTGGCAGGGACACAGAGACCATCCTGAGGGAGAGCAGTCCTGTGTGGAGGAAGACACCCTGTATCTGATATATAGTCTTGTTGCTGCTATTCTGCTGCTGTGAATAAAGAGCTGCGGCTGCTTTTAAAGATATACAGTGTGAGACTGGAATCTCTCATCCCCGAGGGGGGGGGGGGACTCTCTGGAAGGATTCCACCCGTATTCCTGGGGCTCAGAGATGGAGGCGCTGCACCATTACATACATAGTTACATAATAGATGAGGTTGAAAAAAGACGTACGTCCATCAAGTTCAACCTATGCTAAATTCAGACAACAGATACTTACTTATTGATCCAGAGGAAGGCAAACAAAAAACCCCATTAAGGGGAAAAATTAATTCCTTCCTGACTCCAAGAATTGGCAATCGGATTAATCCCTGGATCAACATCCTTCCCATATATACTTATTTGGTATATCCCTGTATACCTGTCCCATCTAAAAAGATGTCCAACCTTTTTTTGAACAAATCTATTGTATCTGCCATCACAGTCTCCATGGGTAATGAGTTCCACATTTTTACTGCCCTTACTGTAAAGAACCCTTTCCTTTGTTGCTGGTGAAATTTCCTTTCCTCCAACCTTAAGGGATGGCCCCGAGTCCTTTGTACTGCCCGTGGGATGAATAGTTCTTTTGAAAGCTCCTTGTATTGTCCCTGAATATATTTGTATATAGTTATCATATCCCCTCTTAGACGCCTCTTTTCTAATGTAAATAAATCCAATATAGCTAGCCTCTCCTCATAAGTTAGAATGTCCATCCCCTTTATTAATTTGGTGGCTCTTCTCTGCACTCTCTCTAGTTCCAAAATGTCTTTTCTTAGGATTGGTGCCCAAAATTGTACTCCATATTCAAGGTGTGGTCTTACTAATGCTTTGTAAAGGGGCATAATTATGTCTACTTCCCTTCCATCAATTGCCCGTTTGATGCAAGATAAGATCTTGTTTGCCTTTGCAGCTACTGCATGACATTGGGCACTATTGCTAAGCCTGCTGTCTACAAGCACCCCTAAATCCTTCTCCATCAAGGATTCCCCCAATATATCTCCATTTAATTTGTAAGTCGCCTTTTTATTCTTGCATCCCAAATGCATAACCTTATATTTATCTGTATTAAACCTCATTTGCCATTTACCTGCCCACGTTTCCAGTCTCTCCAAGTCCTTCTGAAGAGAAATTTCATCCTGCTCTGATAAGACGGAGGCATTCACCCCAGAAACCTGATCCTGTCATCCCCCATACCATCGCGGGAGACTCAGGCCCCCCTGTTGCCAGCAGGTATGCACCACACTCAGACACGTAGCCAGACCCTAGTACAGAGGAGGGGGGCCCGATCTGCGATTGGCCCAGGGAAGGGGGGCTACATTGGGAATCGATGTTATTTTTCTTCATATTAATGGGTATCCTCAAAGCGAATGATATGCCAAAATGACGTCCATTAGCAAAACTACAATTGTTTCTTCACTTTTTCTGCTTGATCAATAGGGTGACCAGATTTCGAAAATGAAAAACCGGGACACCTTAAAAAATAATTTATTAAACAAATTACATCACGTGACACCCCCTGTTGCCATGACAACAAGACACTCTGATGCCCCTGCAGTGTTAGTGTGTATAGAGGTGGGGGCTTTGCTTGGGCCCTTCAACTCTTACAGCCAGGGCATTATTGGCCAGGAATGCCCAGTTCGGAGGGGATTACTACTTCAAAATGTATTTGATTCGTAACAACATCAAAAAACTCTAATACCAATAACTAACAACCACAGACAATGATAATCTAAACCATCAAATAAAATGTCTACGGCCCTTGTTCAAGCATGTTTGCGGTACTTACCAGATAAATCAGTGCCTGCAATCCACGACTGTATCCGCCTCTCCGAGCGTCTGAAAGCAACCCAGCGTTCCTGGTGTGTGGCTGAAGAGGTGAGGGACTCCCTCCTCTCAAACGGAAAAGAAGAGCAAAAAATAGAGTTGGAACATACCTATCATACAGGGATGAGAGAGAGAGACAGAGAATGAGAGAGAGACAGAGAATGAGAGACAGAGAATGAGAGACAGAGAATGAGAGAGAGACAGAGAATGAGAGAGAGACACAGAGAGAGAGAGAGACAGAGAATGAGAGAGAGACAGAGAGAGGGACATAGGGAGAGAGAGACAAAAGTAATGTACTGTATAACCATTATACCGTACCCCCTAGTATTCGTGTAATCATTGTCCCACACCCCCTTTTACTCACGCTTTGGCAATACTGAAATGTTCTTTTGACAGAGACACACAGAGAGAAACAGAGACACACAGAGAGAGACAGAGACACAGAGAGAGAGACAGACACACAGAGAGAGACAGAGACACACAGAGAGAGACAGAGACACAGAGAGAGAGAGAGAGACACAGAGAGAGAGAGAGAGACACGGGCCTATTTAGTAAGCGTCGATAAGGCTGCGTCTATAGTATTTCAGACGGAGGGAAGGCACACACGCTGCAATACACTTGCTGAAGCCTGAGCTTTTTTATGGCTTTGCAGGGTATGCAGCGGGTGCGATTGGGGGCGTGGCAATAAATATTTGGAGGCGTGGCAATAACGTTCCGGCGCGGACGTCACTTTCCTACCTCACATCCCGATCCACCGGCATTTTTTCAGATGCAGCATCTGAAGCACTGTGCAGACAAGAAGAAAAATGCACACAATGCGCACCAGAGATTAAAATATAGTAAATTATTTATTAATAAAACAAGAAATAACCGAGGAGGATCCAACCCCACCTCAGTACTTTCTTCTCGTTGCTATTGCCACACTATACGTCCTGACGCCGGAAGGGAAGTTGGTACGCGACCAAGACGAGACACCGGATTTACAGTGGAACCACAACATACCACAGATTGCTGGAGGACCACACTGCGAGGGGCGCAGCCTATCGAGTTTCCCGGTCATCGTCCAAAGTCTGGAGCTGCGGAGTGACCACCGGATTACCACGGAGCCCGAGCCTGTCTCACACAATGCTTTTACCAAACGGATGTTTGTGAGTTTGCTATTTTTATCTTGTCCAGGAAATGAAATTGTTAAACCGAATTTACACATGGAGCGGGCACTTTCTCTTCTTTTTTTTGTTTAGATATCTATCGAGGAGGTGGTTGTTTCCCTGAAGAGAGCTGCCAGGGCTCCAGAGGACGCCCGAATTGGATCCTTTTATGATTGAGTTATAACATAGCTATTAGAGCTAGGTTTCTGGACTTTTATTGTGTTTAGGCATAGTGTTTATTATTATTTTATTACAGCTACTTTTTAGTAATTGCACTGTTATTAATTCTGACCACTAATTCTCACTGCCATTATAATCTCTCTCTAGCCACAACCAAATTGCTATATCAGCTATATTATTTATTGGTTATACCAGGGGAGCACAAACTTTTGCAGCTCGCCCCCCTGCCGGTGCTCGCGCCCCCCCCCCCTTACCTTGATGCGGCGTCATGTGACCTGCAGCGGCATTTGACGAGGGTGACGTCACATGACCCCGCAGCGTAATTTAACATACTGTGCTATATCTATGCACACACAGCTGTCTCTAGGCATAAAACACATCCACACCGGGGGAAGGACCAGCACAGATAACATTCCAAGAGACACTGTTTTTAAGTATACCTTTTGCTTGCTTCATTCATTGTAACATCGCCGGAAGAAGAGATCAGTGTATCTCGAAAGCTCGCACAAATAAAAGCATTTCGTTAGCCACAGAACGGTATTATCTATTTATTTTTTGATTATTGAAGCTCGGCTAACACGGTACTGATACCTCTATATATATATATTGCGCGCGCACACACACATATAACGTTTTATCCAACTTTTTCATTTATCATTTGTAGAGAAAATGAACAATGTCGCCAGAAGTGCTATTTTTCAAAATGTAACATCTCTACTAATTAGTGTAAAATGATACTTCATATAAAGCAGGTTATGGGACCCATTATAAAATGACCTTCATGTTTCTTATCACATACCAGTATATGGATACTTTCTATTATCACAAGCTGCTAACATGTGACAGGGCTCAGAGTCTGAGCCCAGAATGTGACATACAGAACATTCTCATTCTAAATTTCAAAAAATATTGTGTTGATTTCTGACCTGACTGCCGTGGTTACAGCTCAACCACTCTGTTCTACTGTATGTCACCACTTTCTGCCACAACCAGCTGACGGTGGATCTGCAAGGAGTTCAACGCTTATTGGCATCACATCTGTTGCTTGGTTGACGTATCATTTCTCCAGCTTTTTATTGTATTGTTTTTAAATAGATTATATTTATTTAGTTGAATAGATATTTATTTAGTTTAATAGATATTTATTTAGTTTAATAGATTATATTTCTAAGTTTAATAAGTTATATTTCTTAGTTTAATAAGTTATATTTCTTAGTTTAATAAAATATATTTCTTAGTTTAATAAGTTATATTTGTTAGTTTAATAAATTATATTTCTTAGTTTAATAAGTTATATTTCTTAGTTAATAGATTATATTTGTTAGCACAGTAGATTATATTTACTAGTATTTAAGTCTCCCCCTCAGTGCCCCATTAGGACCCGTGCGCATATTTCACATCTTTTCGGAGTCGCTTATTTTTTAGACCCTCGGAGCCGAAACCTAAAGGGGTCAGCTAAGAAAGTTCGGATCAAGAGGAGCCGCACAGCTTAAAGACAGAACATTTCCAAGGGAGATGGAGACAATTTGGGTAAGATCTGATTAAAGGACATCCTTTGAGGAAGGAAAGGGTGACAGGGGAGTCTAAGAGGGGGGTGAGAGAGCAAGGTGGTGTGTCAGATTGGGGCAGAGCAAGAGAACGCAAAAATGATGGGGATTTGCTGCACACCAAAAAAAAACAATAAGTAGTGATACTTTTACCGGTGCCCCTTAGTCTCAGGGAAGACCGGCATTTCGTCCAATGGATACAATATGATTGATGGGAAAGGGCACACGGATTTGAATAAAAAAAGATAATTTATTGTGCCACAGACTACAATGTTTCGGCTGCTGGCCTTTCTTTGCTGGATTTAGTGGGTTTAGCCACTTTACCTGAGAAAGACCAGCAGGCCGAAATGTTGTTGTCTATGGCAGTGCAAGAGAAAACAGGTTGGGGGGGGTGGGTTCTCGTAAAGTCGCCGACCCATGGGTGAGTGTCCCCGGTGGAAACTAGTCCTGGACCCCGGGAAAGCTGTCTGTGGCCCATACAAGCTGAGTAACATGTAAAAAGGACACATGTATGTTCAGAATGAGTTAGCATGGTATTTTGAGAGGCACCATAGCAGGTCAGTGCAAGTCAGTGCAGAGCACTGCAAGGTCAGTCAATATGAGGAAGGGTCCGATGGAGGAGTTGGAGGGTCCCAGAATATCTCTTAAAGCAGGGGTGCGCAAATCAAGGGGCACGACATTTTCTTGGGAGGAGGGGCTCGGCGCTTACAGAGGCCCCTCGCTCTTCCCCACAGCATTTAAATTAAATGCCGGAGATCGCTTGCAAGGCCTCTGTAAGTTCCCTTTCCTTGTCTCCGGCGGCTTCTGGCGACAGCAATGTGGCGTCACATGATGTGGCATTGCCATAGCAATGTGATATCACATGACGTCGTTACATCAGAACGTCGGAGACAAGGTGGGGAAGGTGGAGGGGGGAGCAGGGGGAAAAGGTTGTGCAACCCTGTCTTAAAGCATTGCCTTGCATACAGATCAGAGGCCAAGAATGGATATGGATATCCGATGTGAAGCCGGAAATAAGACAGAAAAGACCGTTTCGGGGGAAGAAGGTGAGTGATGAAATAGCCGTCACTGTGTAACTCTTCCAATTACCTGCAACTTCATGCAGAGAAATAGCAACGCTTGTTTTTAACGTGCTAAGCGCCTAATGGGGAATTCAACTGCTGAGAAGTTAAGGGAGTTACTAACCCAAACTCAGCGACGTTTCTGTGTCTCTGTGATAACTCCCCCAGGACATGCCTGAAAACCAGAGGTAACTCAATGTATTTTTGATAAATAGAAACATGACCTTCTGGGGAGGGGTATATAATGGGTACTGGGCCTGGTGAGGTGGGTATAACGAGTACTGGGCCTGGGGAGGGGCGTATAACAGGGTACTGGGCCTTGGGAAGGTTGTATAACTGGGTACTGGGCCTGGGGAGGTGGGTATAACGGGTATTTGCCCTGTGGAGGGCGGTATAACGTGGTATTGGGGATGGGGTATAAGTGGCACAGGAGCTCTTGCGATACAGAGTATCACTGTCCCTGGTTACAAACACTTCATGTCTCCTGCAGATCAGGACACACACGAAGGTGGTGCCCTTTGTGCCACCAGACGACGAGGCGGGCTACGAGGCGGACGACGAGGCATACGACAAAGCGGGCGTCAAGTGGAACAATGAGGTGGGCTACAAGGCGGCCGATGACGCAGACGTGGTGTACGATGACCAAGGAGCATACGACAGGTGTGGCCGGATCTGCTGCTTCACCTTTTTTAGGCGGAGGAGAAGACCCCGGGAGCAGGTAGGAGAATACGAGAGGTGCGGACAGATCTGCTGCTTCACCTTTTTTAGGCGGAGAAGAAGCCAGGTGCAGGTAGCAGAGGAGCCAGGGCGTAGATACAGGGGTATTCTAGGGGCCCTGAGAAGTTGGTTTGACCGCAGGAGAGGCAGATAAGATCAGGAAGGCTGAGGGAGGGGCAAGTACTAGAGGGAGATAGGGATATTGGGCGTGAGAGGGTGAGAGAGAACAAGGAGCAGGGCCAGAGCACGGGTTTCATGCGCCCGAGGCAAAACTTAAAATTTGTGCCCCAGTTGTATAAAAAATAATAAGATAAATAAATTAATAAAATAAACAGTGGCGTAGATATCGGGACTGCAGGGGGGTGCGACCGCACCCCAGCGCAACGCAAAATAAAAATAAAAGGGCGCCAAAATACTGGATAAAAAAAAGAATAATAATTTAAAAAAAAAGATAAATAAATAAAATAATAAGAGGAAAAAATAATAATGATTATTAATGCGCCCCTAGGACCTCTGCGCGCTAGGCGACCGCCTAATGGCCGGCCGGCCCTGCGAGGTATGCGGGAGGAAAAGGGGTGAATGGGATAGATATGCAGGGGGATGGGGGAGCAGGTGAGTTATACACAGGGGCACAAGGGCCCCATCACCCGCATCTCTATATACTGAGTGTGCCCCTGTGTATAACAACGCTGATCTGTGCTGCTCCATCTGATCTCACTGCGCAGTGATCCAGGGACCATCCGATCGCCATTTAATGGGGTCAGGAAGGAATTTTTTTCCCCCATTGCACAGCAGGGGTTATGTTTCGCCTTCCTCTGGATCACAGCAACAAACTGCACTTTGTGCATGAATTATCAGTGAGATCTTTATACACCCTGCATTGGTCTTCACCCCTTTGCTGCCGGAGGGGCCTGCAATGCATTGCTCTGCGTGTTACTATATCGCTCTGCAATGTGCTGCAGGCCCCTCCCAGCAAAGAGATTCATTATTTCAATAAAATACTCTCTTTAATCAAACCTATGTGTAGTGTCTTTTCTATCCGTTGTATCTATTGCTAACAGCTCAGTGATTCTTCCCCAGGACGCTGCACTAGTGTCACGCTGCCAAGCCCAGGTGTGAGGGAGATTTATAGGGTCACATATACACTTCTGCCAAAACACGAGTGCAAACAGGAAGCCCCTCTGATCTCATATATTTTATTACACAAAACGGTATCTAAAAATGTAAAAATAACATACATGGGATTCTGCTACAAATATCTCTCTAATTACAAACCAATTAGCAAATCATTCAGATTAGTCGAGCGAAAAGAAAGGGTTAAGTATCTCATGTACAGTATATGCAGTGTAGGCTGTTCTGCAGCATTACATGCAGGGGACAACGTTTAGGGGATATAAGTAATGCTGATCTCAGAGCTGACCGGCTGACCTGCTCTACCGGCTGACCGGCTGACCTGCTCTTCTGGCTGACCTGCTGACCTGCTCTACTGGCTGACCGGCTGACCTGCTCTACCGGCTGACCGGCTTCTCTTCTTTCAGCTAAATGACCTGAATTGTGGCCCCTGTATCTCCCAATTAAACGTTTTATTGGCATATTCTTGTTTGACTCGTTCTATACAGACATTTTCTATATATTCATTGTGGGATTTGATAACATCTGTAAGATCTCTCAGAATATCACATTCTGTACGTTTGTGTTGAAGATTTTTCCATTCTCAATTTACTTAATATTAGTTTTTGGCATCAATTATTTATATCGAGTCCAAAATACCTTTATACAGAATGCTGTTCCCTTTAGCCCACAAATGCTGCTTCATTAAAGCCCATGGGTGGCACTTTATGCATTCTCAAACTTTTAGGCAACATCCCTAATTTCCAAAAGTGGGATTAAATCTGTACATATTTAAATGGTTAATTTTCTTACTCAGACTCCTAAATCCCTCCCCAAATATATCCGTTTCACATAAAAGTGTGTGCGCTTCTCCTTCCGCCTAACTGGCACGTCGTCCTTACGGGCGCCACTCCTTGCAACTCCACGCTGCCCTCCAGTGGCAAAAGAAATAAGATACATTTACTATACTCGTCTGGCAGCTGCTCCCGTATAAGGTGGGTAACTCTGTATTAGGGGTCTTGGTAGACTATATTTTATACTTATGTCGGATAGATGAGGAATTAATATTCCTAACGGGTTATTGTGAGAGGCCTTAGATCTTATCCTATATGCACGCAGCCCTCGCCTCTCTGACCTTGAACACATACTTCAATCTGATTTTTGAGACTTGAAACTGGATTTCCCAAAACAAACTGATTTTAAACACTGACAAGACTGTAACAATGGTATTTGGGACCAGAGCTAAATTGCTAAAGCTACCAATGACAGAGCTTCAGATAAAAACCAGCTCTAAAACCATCCTAGCCCCTGTTACTTGTTTGAAATATCTGATCATTCAACTCCCATTTAACATTTGGGTTGCACATTGATACCCTGACATCCAAATCCTATGCCAAACTAGGTGTACTTTAAAGGAACAAATCCTCCCTAAGGCCCTCATGCAGTAAGCAGCGATAAGCCACTTATCACCAGCTTATCGCCAAAAAAGCCACACTGATACACACACACACACACACAGATACAGACACACTGATACACACACACACACCGCGCCCTGATGGCAGGGGTGGAGGCGTGGGGCTCCTGCTCTCCTCTGTCTGCCGTTACCGAACCCTTCCTATTCCCCCCTCTCTTGCTTTTCCCTCCTTTGAGGCTCACACTGTCCAGATCTTCTCTCCTCTCCCTGTTCATGTGGCGGTCATCTATCGCCCACCTACCTCTACTCATCCCCCTTCTGCCTTTCTCTCTCACTTTGAATCCTGGCTCTCTTTCTTTCTCTCCTCAGACTCCCCTGTTCTTCTCCTTGGGGACTTCAATTGCCACATTGATGACCCCTCTCTCTCTTGGGCTTCCCGCTTTCTTTCTCTTACCTCTTCTTTTGGCCTTCAACAGTGGACTGCAGCCAGCACCCACAAGGATGGCCACTACTTAGACCTGGTTTTCACTAAAAACTTATCTCTCTCTGATTTCTCCATTTCCCCTTTTCCTCTCTCTGACCATCATCTCATCTCATTCTCTTTATCTCGCTTCTCCCCTTCTCCACCTCCATCTACCCCCCGGTTCTGCAGAAACCTGCGCTCTATTCACTTACCTGACTTTGAGTCCACTTTACACTCCTCCCTCTCCTCTCTCAGCTCTGCTACAGACCCTGACAACCTGGTCAGAAAGTACAACTCTGTCTTGTCCTCATCTCTTGATCTACATGCCCCGCTTTCTCTCTGCCGCCCTCGCCCTTCTAACCCTAGACCCTGGCTAAATTCCCACACGCGCATGCTGCGTTCCTCCACTCGTTCCTCTGAACGCCTCTGGAGGAAGTCTCACACTCTCGCAGACTTCCTTCACTACAAGAAGAAGGGGGTAAGATGGTCCGTGGTTCACAGCAACTTCAGCAGCCAACGCATGGATGTCTAAAAAAACTTTATTGATCGCTAGCAGCAAACATCAGGCAACCACTCTAACATGTTTCGTCCAGGCTATGGACTTTTTCAAAGAGTGCTGATAGTGTATGGCAGCCAAATAGATATAGGGAGTGGTGAGTGTATGCCACCAATAGAAACAGGGAACGTATTTAAACCTCACCTGTGGTAGATTAATCATTAAAGTGGATAACTATCTCCCCAACAATCCCCATAGCAATGGCTGCACAACAAGGTATTTACAACATACACATGAAAAATCTTAAAAACAAAACAGAACATATAATGGATAAATTTAAAAACACAACTACTGATGTTTTAAGTTACCAGCATCATTATTATTATATAAAGCTATATCAATTAATGGAAGTATACAGATGTATAACAAAGGATTTCATATATCTAGTACTTATAAAATCTTTTTTGTACTTATAAAGCATTTTCAGTATCAAGATTCACTTTAAAGGGATATAAACATTTTATCAATTTATTCACATAATTCATATCCATGAATACAGTGGCAACCGTATGACAGACAGTAACTTAATATGTCACCTCCCAGATCACAATGTAATTGGGTGAACACTGTGAACCCACCCCAAAACTTAGCCATTACCCCATCAGGAAGTGTTTCAGTTCCCACTCCTGATTGATGCCGGCCGGATGGAGTGTGTTCAGAGTGTACACCCAATACATTTCCTGTTTATTTAATACCCCCTCTCTATGGCCTCCTCTAGCGTTACAAGGGATATGTTCAATTGCCATATAGGAAAAGTTGGCTATTCCCCCTTTAGGGCATCTGGAGAAGTGTCTGGGAACTGGATGAGACACATCATTCTTTTTAATAAGTCTGACATGCTCGGCAATGCGGGTCTTGACTGGCCGAATGGTTCGTCCCACATATAATTTTTTGCAACCACATCTCAAAAGATAAATGGTGTAGGATGTATTACAATTCAAAAATTCTTTAATAAAATATTTTTTTTCCATTGATGTCAGTTTGGACAAATTTTGTACTATGAACATATTTACACATGGAACAATTTCCACATGCATAAAAACCTTTAGGAATACTACCAATTCTTTTAAGATCAGTTTTAGTTTGAAAGTGACTTGGCGAGAGGTGTGATGCTAGTGTCTTAGCCCTACGGAATGAAAATTTTGGTCCCTTCAAGGTAAACTCAGCAATATCCTTATCAAGGCACAGGGTGTGCCAATGTTTATGCACAATGTCGCATATAAGCTTGGATTGGCGACTATAAGTCGTGATGAATAATGGACTCATATCACTATACTTGCTCTTAGATTGTATGTACCCCTTATGATGTTTGTCTTTTTTCTTTTTATCGAGGATTCCAGGGCGATCCAAAGTCATAGCGTACTCGTATGCTGTCTGGATATCTGTATATTTGTAACCCCTGGCTTGGAATCTCTCAAATAGTGCTTGTGACTGCAAAGAGAAATTCTCGTCATCAGAACATATCCGTCTCAACCTTACAAATTGGGCCCTCGGAATACTTTTGATTAAAGATTGTGGATGACAACTTTTGGCTGACAGTAGTGTGTTTCGGGAGTTTGGCTTGCGAAATATGTCAGTTTGGATTAGCATGTCATGGTCTATGTAAAGGAGCAGGTCCAGATAATTGATGCAATTTATATTTTGTTCATAAGTGAATTTGATATTAACATTATTGATATTAAGTGTGTTTATAAATGCTACAAGTGATGATTCATCGCCGTCCCATATAATAATGAGATCGTCGATGAATCTTTTATAGTAAATAATTTGTGAACGATAAGAATTATTACTGTGATATATATATTGTGCTTCCCATAACCCCATGAATAAGTTTGCATATGATGGTGCAAAACTTGTGCCCATTGCAGTGCCTAATAATTGTAAATAAAAACGTGAATCAAATAAGAAATAATTGTGAGTTAATAAAAATTTAATAGATTCTAATAGAAAAGTGCAAAGTGAAGTGGACAGATGTGATAAATTTAAAAAGTGCGTGATAGCTAATAACCCGTGATCGTGATTAATGATGGAATACAGAGAGATCACGTCAAGGGTGACCCATCTGTATTCTTTTTTCCAGACCAGATCCTTTACATCTACCATGAGGTCCGTGGAATCCTTAATGAATGACGGTAATGCCAATACCAATGGTTTGAGATAAGAGTCCACATACCGCGATAACCCATCTCCCAAAGATCCAATACCTGCCACTATAGGACGACCAGGAGGGTCGACCAGTGACTTATGGATCTTAAATATTTTATTAAAGAATTTTTGAATTGTAATACATCCTACACCATTTATCTTTTGAGATGTGGTTGCAAAAAATTATATGTGGGACGAACCATTCGGCCAGTCAAGACCCGCATTGCCGAGCATGTCAGACTTATTAAAAAGAATGATGTGTCTCATCCAGTTCCCAGACACTTCTCCAGATGCCCTAAAGGGGGAATAGCCAACTTTTCCTATATGGCAATTGAACATATCCCTTGTAACGCTAGAGGAGGCCATAGAGAGGGGGTATTAAATAAACAGGAAATGTATTGGGTGTACACTCTGAACACACTCCATCCGGCCGGCATCAATCAGGAGTGGGAACTGAAACACTTCCTGATGGGGTAATGGCTAAGTTTTGGGGTGGGTTCACAGTGTTCACCCAATTACATTGTGATCTGGGAGGTGACATATTAAGTTACTGTCTGTCATACGGTTGCCACTGTATTCATGGATATGAATTATGTGAATAAATTGATAAAATGTTTATATCCCTTTAAAGTGAATCTTGATACTGAAAATGCTTTATAAGTACAAAAAAGATTTTATAAGTACTAGATATATGAAATCCTTTGTTATACATCTGTATACTTCCATTAATTGATATAGCTTTATATAATAATAATGATGCTGGTAACTTAAAACATCAGTAGTTGTGTTTTTAAATTTATCCATTATATGTTCTGTTTTGTTTTTAAGATTTTTCATGTGTATGTTGTAAATACCTTGTTGTGCAGCCATTGCTATGGGGATTGTTGGGGAGATAGTTATCCACTTTAATGATTAATCTACCACAGGTGAGGTTTAAATACGTTCCCTGTTTCTATTGGTGGCATACACTCACCACTCCCTATATCTATTTGGCTGCCATACACTATCAGCACTCTTTGAAAAAGTCCATAGCCTGGACGAAACATGTTAGAGTGGTTGCCTGATGTTTGCTGCTAGCGATCAATAAAGTTTTTTTAGACATCCATGCGTTGGCTGCTGAAGTTGCTGTGAACCACGGACCATCTTACCCCCTTCTTCCTGTGTCATCATTTCCGGCGGAGCACGCTGACGCCAGCTACACCAGAGGAGGAAGCCGCTGCAGAATTCCCTGCACCAACAGGGACGGCTTTTTCGTGAGTACTCCTAACCTCCACGCGGTATTTCAGGGAGATTATTGAGGCGGTTAGTGCCGGGCTGTGATTTACTTGGGGGCGCCCCTTAGGGAGGTGTCCCCCTGTACCTCTATCCGGCTTACTATTACCCAACTCCCTGTTTTCAATACCGGAGGCTTATTGTTTCATTAATCATTGCTGGGTCTCTCTTCAATCAAGTTGCCATAAAGTGTGTGCACTACCTGTTAGCAGCCTCGGTATACTGGGTAATTCCATATTCCTTCACTACAAATTTATGCTATCCTGTTTCAACTCTGCCCTCTCGCAAGCTAAACAAGCCTACTTTTCTGCACTAATAACATGCACAAGTCTAACCCACGCCGACTGTTCTCTGTCTTTGATACTCTACTCAAACCACCCTCAGCTGCCTCTCCTTCCTCCATCTCCGCTCAGGACTTTGCAGACTATTTTAAGGAAAAGGTGGAATCCATACGGCAGAACATCCCCTGTTTCTTCCCCCCATCCTACACCTCTTCCTAACTCTCCTCCTGCCTTCCTTGAGTCTTTTTCCACTGTCTCAGAGGAGGATGTGTCGCTGTTGATCTCCTCTTCTCCCTCTACCACTTGCCCTCTTGACCCCATTCCCTCCCATCTCCTAAAACCTCTAGCTCCTACTATAATCCCTACGCTTACACACATTTTTAACTCCTCCCTCTGCTCTGGAACCTTTCCATCCTCCTTCAAACATGCAACAGTCATACCATTACTCAAAAACAGCAAGCTTGACCCTACCTGTCTTTCTAACTATCGACCTGTCTCCCTCCTGCCTTTTGCCTCTAAACTACTTGAACGTCTTGTATTCTCTCGCTTGCTCCATTTTCTCAACACTTATTCTCTCCTAGACCCTCTACAATCTGGCTTCCGCACTGCTCACTCCACGGAAACAACCCTCACTAAAATAACTGACGAGCTCCATGCTGCCAAAGACAGAGGTCATTACACTCTGCTCATATTACTCGACCTCTCTGCAGCATTTGACACCGTGGACCACCCTCTTCTCCTCCACATTCTCCATACTCTAGGTATTCGGAACAAAGCTCTATCCTGGATCTCATCCTACCTCTCCCATCGTACTTTTAGTGTCTCTTCTGCTAACACCTCCTCCTCCTCTATTGATCTCTCTGTGGGGGTACCCCAGGGCTCTGTCCTGGGACCTCTTCTCTTTTCTCTGTACACACTCTCTCTAGGTGACCTAATAACATCTTTTGGGTTTAATTATCACCTCTATGCCGACGACACACAAATATACTTTTCAACACCTGACCTTACACCTGCTGTACAAACCAAAGTTTCTGAATGTCTCTCTGCTATATCATCCTGGATGGCCCTCCGACGCCTTAAACTCAACATGGCTAAAACAGAGCTCCTCATACTTCCTCCCAAACCTGGCCCTAATACCTCCTTCCACATTACTGTTGGAACTACAATCATTCACCCAGTAGCCCAAGCACGCTGCCTAGGGGTCACGTTCGACTCCTCTCTCACATTCGCCCCTCACATTCAAAACATTTCTAAAACTTGTCGCTTTTTCCTCCGCAATATAACTAAGATACGCCCTTTCCTCTGTTGTTCGACTGCTAAAACTCTGACTCAGGCCCTCATTCTCTCCTGTCTTGATTACTGTAACCTGCTGCTGTCCGGCCTTCCTGCCTCTCACCTGTCTCCCCTACAATCTATCCTAAATGCTGTTGCCAGAATCACTCTACTCTTTCCTAGATCTGTCTCAGCATCTCCCCTCATGAAATCCCTCTCCTGGCTTCCGATCAAATCCCGCATCTCACACTCCATTCTTCTCCTCACTTTTAAAGCTTTACATTCTTCTGCCCCTCCTTACATCTCATCCCTAATTTCTCGGTATGCACCATCCAGACTCTTGCGTTCTTCTCAAGGATGTCTTCTTTCTACCCCCTTTGTATCTAAAGCCCTCTCCCGCCTTAAACCTTTTTCACTGACTGCCCCACATCTCTGGAATGCCCTTCCCCTCAGTACCCGACTAGCACCCTCTCTATCCACCTTTAAGACCCACCTTAAGACACACTTGCTTAAAGAAGCATATGAATAGCACTGTGGATATTCTAAACACGATACATAATGCTTGACCCCCTGCAGACGCACTTACCAGAACTCCCTCCTACTGTCTCTGTACGTTCTCCCTACCTACCAATTAGACTGTAAGCTCCTCGGGGCAGGGACTCCTCTTCCGAAATGTTACTTTTATGTCTAAAGCACTTATTCCCATGATATGTTTTTTATATTATCTGTTATTTATTTGATTACCACATGTATTACTACTGTGAAGCGCTATGTACACTAATGGCGCTATATAAATAAAGACATACAATACAATACACACACACACAGATACAGACACACTGATACACACACACACACACACACACACACACACACACACACACACACACACACACACACACACACACACACACACACACACACACACACACTGATTCACACACACACACACACACCCACTGATTCACACACACACACACACACCCACTGATTCACACACACACAGACCCACTGATACACACACACACACACACACACACTGAAACACACACACACACTGAAACACACACACACACACACTGAAACACACACACACACACTGAAACACGCGCACACACACACACACACACACACACACACACACACACATACACACACACACACACACACACTGATACACACACACACACACACACACTAACACACACACACACACACACACACAGATACACACACACACACACACACAGATACACAAACACACAGAGATACACATACACACACACATACACACAAATACACACACACAGATACACATACACACACACACACACACACACACACACACACACACACACTGATACACATACACACACACACACACACACACACACACACACACACACACACACACACACACACACACACACACACACACTGATACACATACACACACACACACACACACACACACACACTGATACACATACACACACACACACACACAGATACACACACCCACACACACCCACTGATTCACACACACACACACACACACACACACACACACAAAGCTGTGAGCGCCGGAGGGGCAAAGGTGGGAGTGCCGGGGGGCAAAGCTGTGAGCGCCGGGGGGGGGGGCAAAGGTGGGAGCGCCGGGGGGCAAAGGTGGGAGTGCCGATGGGGCAAAGGTGGGAGCGCCGGGGGGCAAAGGTGGGAGTGCCGATGGGGCAATGGTGGGAGCGCCGGGGGGGCAATGGTGGGAGCGCCAGGGGGGCAAAGGTACAAGGTGGTACAAAGGTAGGCGCACCCCCGCTACCACCTCCTATTACCCCCCCTGGCTGGGACCCGGGACAGAAAGGGGACACTCACCGCGAACAGAGGAGCCGGGAGCGGGAAGACACTTGTGCTCTGCACAAAGCGGAAGTCCCGCCCCCGGCTTCCTCTGACCTGCCTGCAACCAATCCCCTGCGGGCCGGCCGGCATTCTAAGTCCCGCCCCCGGCATTCTCCTTCATTCAGTCTCCCCGGCAGCATTCACACACACACATAGAAAATACTTACCGGCCGCCGCATTCTCCTCACCGCCGCTGCCCCGCAATACCGGGACCAGGGACAAAAATCGGGACATAACCGGGACGGAGCTAAAATCGGGACAGGGCAGAAAAAAACGGGACTGTCCCGGCAAAACCGGGACGAATGGTCACCCTACTTACAGACTATTCACTTGAGTGGACCATAAAGTGTCTTATAGAGGGAACTCTAAGGTGTCTTAAGATGCATTAAGATATATTATGTATGTAAATATTTATTTATATAGCGCTTTATAAGAGAGGCAATACAGTACAGAGAATTATAGTACAATAAGTGCAACAAACAAAATCAGACAATAGGAAAGGAAATCCCTGGCCTGCAGAGCTTACAGTCTTAATGCTAGATCCATGGAACTCTGTTGTGTTTACGCTAATAACGGGACATTCCTGAAATTGGTACCTGACCCTGTGTGGTAGGCAGAGACACAGGGGCAGTGCTTGCCAATATCATAAAGAGCAGTGCACTTCCTATTTAGTAGAAGTGTGTGTCAGAGTTAAGAGTTCAGTCCAGAGTTAGAGTCTGCTGAGTCTGTCACCTGGCTGGCCCAGGGTGACAGAGAGAGCCTATATCAATTGGCCGTTGGAGAAGGGGAGCCATCAGCCTCTGAGTAGAGCTGATGCAACCTTAGTTAGGGAGGTGGACCAATTCCTCTCACCCTGTTTAGGGGGCGAGGGAAGAGCTAGCCCCACCCTGGGTGCCCTTGACCTGGGGTGGTGGCAGGGACACAGAGACCATCCTGAGGGAGAGCAGTCCTGTGTGGAGGAAGACACCCTGTACCTGATATATAGTCTTGTTGCTGCTATTCTGCTGCTGTGAATAAAGAGCTGCGGCTGCTTTTAAAGATATACAGTGTGAGACTGGAATCTCTCATCCCCGAGGGGGGGGGGGGGGGACTCTCTGGAAGGATTCCACCCGTATTCCTGGGGCTCAGAGATGGAGGCGCTGCACCATTACATACATAGTTACATAATAGATGAGGTTGAAAAAAGACGTACGTCCATCAAGTTCAACCTATGCTAAATTCAGACAACAGATACTTACTTATTGATCCAGAGGAAGGCAAACAAAAAACCCCATTAAGGGGAAAAATTAATTCCTTCCTGACTCCAAGAATTGGCAATCGGATTAATCCCTGGATCAACATCCTTCCCATATATACTTATTTGGTATATCCCTGTATACCTGTCCCATCTAAAAAGATGTCCAACCTTTTTTTGAACAAATCTATTGTATCTGCCATCACAGTCTCCATGGGTAATGAGTTCCACATTTTAACTGCCCTTACTGTAAAGAACCCTTTCCTTTGTTGCTGGTGAAATTTCCTTTCCTCCAACCTTAAGGGATGGCCCCGAGTCCTTTGTACTGCCCGTGGGATGAATAGTTCTTTTGAAAGCTCCTTGTATTGTCCCTGAATATATTTGTATATAGTTATCATATCCCCTCTTAGACGCCTCTTTTCTAATGTAAATAAATCCAATATAGCTAGCCTCTCCTCATAAGTTAGAATGTCCATCCCCTTTATTAATTTGGTGGCTCTTCTCTGCACTCTCTCTAGTTCCAAAATGTCTTTTCTTAGGATTGGTGCCCAAAATTGTACTCCATATTCAAGGTGTGGTCTTACTAATGCTTTGTAAAGGGGCATAATTATGTCTACTTCCCTTCCATCAATTGCCCGTTTGATGCAAGATAAGATCTTGTTTGCCTTTGCAGCTACTGCATGACATTGGGCACTATTGCTAAGCCTGCTGTCTACAAGCACCCCTAAATCCTTCTCCATCAAGGATTCCCCCAATATATCTCCATTTAATTTGTAAGTCGCCTTTTTATTCTTGCATCCCAAATGCATAACCTTATATTTATCTGTATTAAACCTCATTTGCCATTTACCTGCCCACGTTTCCAGTCTCTCCAAGTCCTTCTGAAGAGAAATTTCATCCTGCTCTGATAAGACGGAGGCATTCACCCCAGAAACCTGATCCTGTCATCCCCCATACCATCGCGGGAGACTCAGGCCCCCCTGTTGCCAGCAGGTATGCACCACACTCAGACACGTAGCCAGACCCTAGTACAGAGGAGGGGGGCCCGATCTGCGATTGGCCCAGGGAAGGGGGGCTACATTGGGAATCGATGTTATTTTTCTTCATATTAATGGGTATCCTCAAAGCGAATGATATGCCAAAATGACGTCCATTAGCAAAACTACAATTGTTTCTTCACTTTTTCTGCTTGATCAATAGGGTGACCAGATTTCGAAAATGAAAAACCGGGACACCTTAAAAAATAATTTATTAAACAAATTACATCACGTGACACCCCCTGTTGCCATGACAACAAGACACTCTGATGCCCCTGCAGTGTTAGTGTGTATAGAGGTGGGGGCTTTGCTTGGGCCCTTCAACTCTTACAGCCAGGGCATTATTGGCCAGGAATGCCCAGTTCGGAGGGGATTACTACTTCAAAATGTATTTGATTCGTAACAACATCAAAAAACTCTAATACCAATAACTAACAACCACAGACAATGATAATCTAAACCATCAAATAAAATGTCTACGGCCCTTGTTCAAGCATGTTTGCGGTACTTACCAGATAAATCAGTGCCTGCAATCCACGACTGTATCCGCCTCTCCGAGCGTCTGAAAGCAACCCAGCGTTCCTGGTGTGTGGCTGAAGAGGTGAGGGACTCCCTCCTCTCAAACGGAAAAGAAGAGCAAAAAATAGAGTTGGAACATACCTATCATACAGGGATGAGAGACAGAGACAGAGAATGAGACAGAGACAGAGAATGAGAGAGAGACAGAGAATGAGAGAGAGACAGAGAATGAGAGACAGAGAATGAGAGAGAGACAGAGAATGAGAGAGAGACACAGAGAGAGAGAGACAGAGAATGAGAGAGAGACAGAGAGAGGGACATAGGGAGAGAGAGACACAGAGAGAGAGAGACAAAAGTAATGTACTGTATAACCATTATACCGTACCCCCTAGTATTCGTGTAATCATTGTCCCACACCCCCTTTTACTGACGCTTTGGCAATACTGAAATGTTCTTTTGACAGAGACACACAGAGACACAGAGAGAAACAGAGACACACAGAGAGAGACAGAGACACAGAGAGAGAGACAGAGACACAGAGAGACACACAGAGAGAGACAGAGACACACAGAGAGAGACAGAGACACAGAGAGAGAGAGAGAGACACAGAGAGAGAGAGAGAGACACGGGCCTATTTAGTAAGCGTCGATAAGGCTGCGTCTATAGTATTTCAGACGGAGGGAAGGCACACACGCTGCAATACACTTGCTGAAGCCTGAGCTTTTTTATGGCTTTGCAGGGTATGCAGCGGGTGCGATTGGGGGCGTGGCAATAAATATTTGGAGGCGTGGCAATAACGTTCCGGCGCGGACGTCACTTTCCTACCTCACATCCCGATCCACCGGCATTTTTTCAGATGCAGCATCTGAAGCACTGTGCAGACAAGAAGAAAAATGCACACAATGCGCACCAGAGATTAAAATATAGTAAATTATTTATTAATAAAACAAGAAATAACCGAGGAGGATCCAACCCCACCTCAGTACTTTCTTCTCGTTGATATTGCCACACTATACGTCCTGACGCCGGAAGGGAAGTTGGTACGCGACCAAGACGAGACACCGGATTTACAGTGGAACCACAACATACCACAGATTGCTGGAGGACCACACTGCGAGGGGCGCAGCCTATCGAGTTTCCCGGTCATCGTCCAAAGTCTGGAGCTGCGGAGTGACCACCGGATTACCACGGAGCCCGAGCCTGTCTCACACAATGCTTTTACCAAACGGATGTTTGTGAGTTTGCTATTTTTATCTTGTCCAGGAAATGAAATTGTTAAACCGAATTTACACATGGAGCGGGCACTTTCTCTTCTTTTTTTTGTTTAGATATCTATCGAGGAGGTGGTTGTTTCCCTGAAGAGAGCTGCCAGGGCTCCAGAGGACGCCCGAATTGGATCCTTTTATGATTGAGTTATAACATAGCTATTAGAGCTAGGTTTCTGGACTTTTATTGTGTTTAGGCATAGTGTTTATTATTATTTTATTACAGCTACTTTTTAGTAATTGCACTGTTATTAATTCTGACCACTAATTCTCACTGCCATTATAATCTCTCTCTAGCCACAACCAAATTGCTATATCAGCTATATTATTTATTGGTTATACCAGGGGAGCACAAACTTTTGCAGCTCGCCCCCCTGCCGGTGCTCGCGCCCCCCCCCCCCTTACCTTGATGCGGCGTCATGTGACCTGCAGCGGCATTTGACGAGGGTGACGTCACATGACCCCGCAGCGTAATTTAACATACTGTGCTATATCTATGCACACACAGCTGTCTCTAGGCATAAAACACATCCACACCGGGGGAAGGACCAGCACAGATAACATTCCAAGAGACACTGTTTTTAAGTATACCTTTTGCTTGCTTCATTCATTGTAACATCGCCGGAAGAAGAGATCAGTGTATCTCGAAAGCTCGCACAAATAAAAGCATTTCGTTAGCCACAGAACGGTATTATCTATTTATTTTTTGATTATTGAAGCTCGGCTAACACGGTACTGATACCTCTATATATATATATTGCGCGCGCACACACACATATAACGTTTTATCCAACTTTTTCATTTATCATTTGTAGAGAAAATGAACAATGTCGCCAGAAGTGCTATTTTTCAAAATGTAACATCTCTACTAATTAGTGTAAAATGATACTTCATATAAAGCAGGTTATGGGACCCATTATAAAATGACCTTCATGTTTCTTATCACATACCAGTATATGGATACTTTCTATTATCACAAGCTGCTAACATGTGACAGGGCTCAGAGTCTGAGGACAGAATGTGACATACAGAACATTCTCATTCTAAATTTCAAAAAATATTGTGTTGATTTCTGACCTGACTGCCGTGGTTACAGCTCAACCACTCTGTTCTACTGTATGTCACCACTTTCTGCCACAACCAGCTGACGGTGGATCTGCAAGGAGTTCAACGCTTATTGGCATCACATCTGTTGCTTGGTTGACGTATCATTTCTCCAGCTTTTTATTGTATTGTTTTTAAATAGATTATATTTATTTAGTTGAATAGATATTTATTTAGTTTAATAGATATTTATTTAGTTTAATAGATTATATTTCTAAGTTTAATAAGTTATATTTCTTAGTTTAATAAGTTATATTTCTTAGTTTAATAAAATATATTTCTTAGTTTAATAAGTTATATTTCTTAGTTTAATAAGTTATATTTGTTAGTTTAATAAATTATATTTCTTAGTTTAATAAGTTATATTTCTTAGTTAATAGATTATATTTGTTAGCACAGTAGATTATATTTACTAGTATTTAAGTCTCCCCCTCAGTGCCCCATTAGGACCCGTGCGCATATTTCACATCTTTTCGGAGTCGCTTATTTTTTAGACCCTCGGAGCCGAAACCTAAAGGGGTCAGCTAAGAAAGTTCGGATCAAGAGGAGCCGCACAGCTTAAAGACAGAACATTTCCAAGGGAGATGGAGACAATTTGGGTAAGATCTGATTAAAGGACATCCTTTGAGGAAGGAAAGGGTGACAGGGGAGTCTAAGAGGGGGGTGAGAGAGCAAGGTGGTGTGTCAGATTGGGGCAGAGCAAGAGAACGCAAAAATGATGGGGATTTGCTGCACACCAAAAAAAAACAATAAGTAGTGATACTTTTACCGGTGCCCCTTAGTCTCAGGGAAGACCGGCATTTCGTCCAATGGATACAATATGATTGATGGGAAAGGGCACACGGATTTGAATAAAAAAAGATAATTTATTGTGCCACAGACTACAATGTTTCGGCTGCTGGCCTTTCTTTGCTGGATTTAGTGGGTTTAGCCACTTTACCTGAGAAAGACCAGCAGGCCGAAATGTTGTTGTCTATGGCAGTGCAAGAGAAAACAGGTTGGGGGGGGTGGGTTCTCGCAAAGTCGCCGACCCATGGGTGAGTGTCCCCGGTGGAAACTAGTCCTGGACCCCGGGAAAGCTGTCTGTGGCCCATACAAGCTGAGTAACATGTAAAAAGGACACATGTATGTTCAGAATGAGTTAGCATGGTATTTTGAGAGGCACCATAGCAGGTCAGTGCAAGTCAGTGCAGAGCACTGCAAGGTCAGTCAATATGAGGAAGGGTCCGATGGAGGAGTTGGAGGGTCCCAGAATATCTCTTAAAGCAGGGGTGCGCAAATCAAGGGGCACGACATTTTCTTGGGAGGAGGGGCTCGGCGCTTACAGAGGCCCCTCGCTCTTCCCCACAGCATTTAAATTAAATGCCGGAGATCGCGTGCAAGGCCTCTGTAAGTTCCCTTTCCTTGTCTCCGGCGGCTTCTGGCGACAGCAATGTGGCGTCACATGATGTGGCATTGCCATAGCAACGTGATATCACATGACGTCGTTACATCAGAACGTCGGAGACAAGGTGGGGAAGGTGGAGGGGGGAGCAGGGGGAAAAGGTTGTGCAACCCTGTCTTAAAGCATTGTCCTGCATACAGATCAGAGGCCAAGAATGGATATGGATATCCGATGTGAAGCCGGAAATAAGACAGAAAAGACCGTTTCGGGGGAAGAAGGTGAGTGATGAAATAGCCGTCACTGTGTAACTCTTCCAATTACCTGCAACTTCATGCAGAGAAATAGCAACGCTTGTTTTTAACGTGCTAAGCGCCTAATGGGGAATTCAACTGCTGAGAAGTTAAGGGAGTTACTAACCCAAACTCAGCGACGTTTCTGTGTCTCTGTGATAACTCCCCCAGGACATGCCTGAAAACCAGAGGTAACTCAATGTATTTTTGATAAATAGAAACATGACCTTCTGGGGAGGGGTATATAATGGGTACTGGGCCTGGTGAGGTGGGTATAACGAGTACTGGGCCTGGGGAGGGGCGTATAACAGGGTACTGGGCCTGGGGAGGTGGGTATAACGGGTATTTGCCCTGTGGAGGGCGGTATAACGTGGTATTGGGGATGGGGTATAAGTGGCACAGGAGCTCTTGCGATACAGAGTATCACTGTCCCTGGTTACAAACACTTCATGTCTCCTGCAGATCAGGACACACACGAAGGTGGTGCCCTTTGTGCCACCAGACGACGAGGCGGGCTACGAGGCGGACGACGAGGCATACGACAAAGCGGGCGTCAAGTGGAACAATGAGGTGGGCTACAAGGCGGCCGATGACGCAGACGTGGTGTACGATGACCAAGGAGCATACGACAGGTGTGGCCGGATCTGCTGCTTCACCTTTTTTAGGCGGAGGAGAAGACCCCGGGAGCAGGTAGGAGAATACGAGAGGTGCGGACAGATCTGCTGCTTCACCTTTTTTAGGCGGAGAAGAAGCCAGGTGCAGGTAGCAGAGGAGCCAGGGCGTAGATACAGGGGTATTCTAGGGGCCCTGAGAAGTTGGTTTGACCGCAGGAGAGGCAGATAAGATCAGGAAGGCTGAGGGAGGGGCAGGTACTAGAGGGAGATGGGGATATTGGGCGTGAGAGGGTGAGAGAGAACAAGGAGCAGGGCCAGAGCACGGGTTTCATGCGCCCGAGGCAAAACTTAAAATTTGTGCCCCAGTTGTATAAAAAATAATAAGATAAATAAAATAATAAAATAAACAGTGGCGTAGATATCGGGGCTGCAGGGGGGTGCGACCGCACCCCAGCGCAACGCAAAATAAAAATAAAAGGGCGCCAAAATACTGGATAAAAAAAAGAATAATAATTTAAAAAAAAAGATAAATAAATAAAATAATAAGAGGAAAAAATAATAATGATTATTAATGCGCCCCTAGGACCTCTGCGCGCTAGGCGACCGCCTAATGGCCGGCCGGCCCTGCGAGGTATGCGGGAGGAAAAGGGGTGAATGGGATAGATATGCAGGGGGATGGGGGAGCAGGTGAGTTATACACAGGGGCACAAGGGCCCCATCACCCGCATCTCTATATACTGAGTGTGCCCCTGTGTATAACAACGCTGATCTGTGCTGCTCCATCTGATCTCACTGTGCAGTGATCCAGGGACCATCCGATCGCCATTTAATGGGGTCAGGAAGGAATTTTTTTCCCCCATTGCACAGCAGGGGTTATGTTTCGCCTTCCTCTGGATCACAGCAACAAACTGCACTTTGTGCATGAATTATCAGTGAGATCTTTATACACCCTGCATTGGTCTTCACCCCTTTGCTGCCGGAGGGGCCTGCAATGCATTGCTCTGCGTGTTACTATATCGCTCTGCAATGTGCTGCAGGCCCCTCCCAGCAAAGAGATTCATTATTTCAATAAAATACTCTCTTTAATCAAACCTATGTGTAGTGTCTTTTCTATCCGTTGTATCTATTGCTAACAGCTCAGTGATTCTTCCCCAGGACGCTGCACTAGTGTCACGCTGCCAAGCCCAGGTGTGAGGGAGATTTATAGGGTCACATATACACTTCTGCCAAAACACGAGTGCAAACAGGAAGCCCCTCTGATCTCATATATTTTATTACACAAAACGGTATCTAAAAAGGTAAAAATAACATACATGGGATTCTGCTACAAATATCTCTCTAATTACAAACCAATTAGCAAATCATTCAGATTAGTCGAGCGAAAAGAAAGGGTTAAGTATCTCATGTACAGTATATGCAGTGTAGGCTGTTCTGCAGCATTACATGCAGGGGACAACGTTTAGGGGATATAAGTAATGCTGATCTCAGAGCTGACCGGCTGACCTGCTCTACCGGCTGACCGGCTGACCTGCTCTTCTGGCTGACCTGCTGACCTGCTCTACTGGCTGACCGGCTGACCTGCTCTACCGGCTGACCGGCTTCTCTTCTTTCAGCTAAATGACCTGAATTGTGGCCCCTGTATCTCCCAATTAAACGTTTTATTGGCATATTCTTGTTTGACTCGTTCTATACAGACATTTTCTATATATTCATTGTGGGATTTGATAACATCTGTAAGATCTCTCAGAATATCACATTCTGTACGTTTGTGTTGAAGATTTTTCCATTCTCAATTTACTTAATATTAGTTTTTGGCATCAATTATTTATATCGAGTCCAAAATACCTTTATACAGAATGCTGTTCCATTTAGCCCACAAATGCTGCTTCATTAAAGCCCATGGGTGGCACTTTATGCATTCTCAAACTTTTAGGCAACATCCCTAATTTCCAAAAGTGGGATTAAATCTGTACATATTTAAATGGTTAATTTTCTTACTCAGACTCCTAAATCCCTCCCCAAATATATCCGTTTCACATAAAAGTGTGTGCGCTTCTCCTTCCGCCTAACTGGCACGTCGTCCTTACGGGCGCCACTCCTTGCAACTCCACGCTGCCCTCCAGTGGCAAAAGAAATAAGATACATTTACTATACTCGTCTGGCAGCTGCTCCCGTATAAGGTGGGTAACTCTGTATTAGGGGTCTTGGTAGACTATATTTTATACTTATGTCGGATAGATGAGGAATTAATATTCCTAACGGGTTATTGTGAGAGGCCTTAGATCTTATCCTATATGCACGCAGCCCTCGCCTCTCTGACCTTGAACACGTACTTCAATCTGATTTTTGAGACTTGAAACTGGATTTCCCAAAACAAACTGATTTTAAACACTGACAAGACTGTAACAATGGTATTTGGGACCAGAGCTAAATTGCTAAAGCTACCAATGACAGAGCTTCAGATAAAAACCAGCTCTAAAACCATCCTAGCCCCTGTTACTTGTTTGAAATATCTGATCATTCAACTCCCATTTAACATTTGGGTTGCACATTGATACCCTGACATCCAAATCCTATGCCAAACTAGGTGTACTTTAAAGGAACAAATCCTCCCTAAGGCCCTCATGCAGTAAGCAGCGATAAGCCACTTATCACCAGCTTATCGCCAAAAAAGCCACACTGATACACACACACACACACACAGATACAGACACACTGATACACACACACACACCGCGCCCTGATGGCAGGGGTGGAGGCGTGGGGCTCCTGCTCTCCTCTGTCTGCCGTTACCGAACCCTTCCTATTCCCCCCTCTCTTGCTTTTCCCTCCTTTGAGGCTCACACTGTCCAGATCTTCTCTCCTCTCCCTGTTCATGTGGCGGTCATCTATCGCCCACCTACCTCTACTCATCCCCCTTCTGCCTTTCTCTCTCACTTTGAATCCTGGCTCTCTTTCTTTCTCTCCTCAGACTCCCCTGTTCTTCTCCTTGGGGACTTCAATTGCCACATTGATGACCCCTCTCTCTCTTGGGCTTCCCGCTTTCTTTCTCTTACCTCTTCTTTTGGCCTTCAACAGTGGACTGCAGCCAGCACCCACAAGGATGGCCACTACTTAGACCTGGTTTTCACTAAAAACTTATCTCTCTCTGATTTCTCCATTTCCCCTTTTCCTCTCTCTGACCATCATCTCATCTCATTCTCTTTATCTCGCTTCTCCCCTTCTCCACCTCCATCTACCCCCCGGTTCTGCAGAAACCTGCGCTCTATTCACTTACCTGACTTTGAGTCCACTTTACACTCCTCCCTCTCCTCTCTCAGCTCTGCTACAGACCCTGACAACCTGGTCAGAAAGTACAACTCTGTCTTGTCCTCATCTCTTGATCTACATGCCCCGCTTTCTCTCTGCCGCCCTCGCCCTTCTAACCCTAGACCCTGGCTAAATTCCCACACGCGCATGCTGCGTTCCTCCACTCGTTCCTCTGAACGCCTCTGGAGGAAGTCTCACACTCTCGCAGACTTCCTTCACTACAAATTTATGCTATCCTGTTTCAACTCTGCCCTCTCGCAAGCTAAACAAGCCTACTTTTCTGCACTAATAACATGCACAAGTCTAACCCACGCCGACTGTTCTCTGTCTTTGATACTCTACTCAAACCACCCTCAGCTGCCTCTCCTTCCTCCATCTCCGCTCAGGACTTTGCAGACTATTTTAAGGAAAAGGTGGAATCCATACGGCAGAACATCCCCTGTTTCTTCCCCCCATCCTACACCTCTTCCTAACTCTCCTCCTGCCTTCCTTGAGTCTTTTTCCACTGTCTCAGAGGAGGATGTGTCGCTGTTGATCTCCTCTTCTCCCTCTACCACTTGCCCTCTTGACCCCATTCCCTCCCATCTCCTAAAACCTCTAGCTCCTACTATAATCCCTACGCTTACACACATTTTTAACTCCTCCCTCTGCTCTGGAACCTTTCCATCCTCCTTCAAACATGCAACAGTCATACCATTACTCAAAAACAGCAAGCTTGACCCTACCTGTCTTTCTAACTATCGACCTGTCTCCCTCCTGCCTTTTGCCTCTAAACTACTTGAACGTCTTGTATTCTCTCGCTTGCTCCATTTTCTCAACACTTATTCTCTCCTAGACCCTCTACAATCTGGCTTCCGCACTGCTCACTCCACGGAAACAACCCTCACTAAAATAACTGACGAGCTCCATGCTGCCAAAGACAGAGGTCATTACACTCTGCTCATATTACTCGACCTCTCTGCAGCATTTGACACCGTGGACCACCCTCTTCTCCTCCACATTCTCCATACTCTAGGTATTCGGAACAAAGCTCTATCCTGGATCTCATCCTACCTCTCCCATCGTACTTTTAGTGTCTCTTCTGCTAACACCTCCTCCTCCTCTATTGATCTCTCTGTGGGGGTACCCCAGGGCTCTGTCCTGGGACCTCTTCTCTTTTCTCTGTACACACTCTCTCTAGGTGACCTAATAACATCTTTTGGGTTTAATTATCACCTCTATGCCGACGACACACAAATATACTTTTCAACACCTGACCTTACACCTGCTGTACAAACCAAAGTTTCTGAATGTCTCTCTGCTATATCATCCTGGATGGCCCTCCGACGCCTTAAACTCAACATGGCTAAAACAGAGCTCCTCATACTTCCTCCCAAACCTGGCCCTAATACCTCCTTCCACATTACTGTTGGAACTACAATCATTCACCCAGTAGCCCAAGCACGCTGCCTAGGGGTCACGTTCGACTCCTCTCTCACATTCGCCCCTCACATTCAAAACATTTCTAAAACTTGTCGCTTTTTCCTCCGCAATATAACTAAGATACGCCCTTTCCTCTGTTGTTCGACTGCTAAAACTCTGACTCAGGCCCTCATTCTCTCCTGTCTTGATTACTGTAACCTCCTGCTGTCCGGCCTTCCTGCCTCTCACCTGTCTCCCCTACAATCTATCCTAAATGCTGTTGCCAGAATCACTCTACTCTTTCCTAGATCTGTCTCAGCATCTCCCCTCATGAAATCCCTCTCCTGGCTTCCGATCAAATCCCGCATCTCACACTCCATTCTTCTCCTCACTTTTAAAGCTTTACATTCTTCTGCCCCTCCTTACATCTCATCCCTAATTTCTCGGTATGCACCATCCAGACTCTTGCGTTCTTCTCAAGGATGTCTTCTTTCTACCCCCTTTGTATCTAAAGCCCTCTCCCGCCTTAAACCTTTTTCACTGACTGCCCCACATCTCTGGAATGCCCTTCCCCTCAGTACCCGACTAGCACCCTCTCTATCCACCTTTAAGACCCACCTTAAGACACACTTGCTTAAAGAAGCATATGAATAGCACTGTGGATATTCTAAACACGATACATAATGCTTGACCCCCTGCAGACGCACTTACCAGAACTCCCTCCTACTGTCTCTGTACGTTCTCCCTACCTACCAATTAGACTGTAAGCTCCTCGGGGCAGGGACTCCTCTTCCGAAATGTTACTTTTATGTCTAAAGCACTTATTCCCATGATATGTTTTTTATATTATCTGTTATTTATTTGATTACCACATGTATTACTACTGTGAAGCGCTATGTACACTAATGGCGCTATATAAATAAAGACATACAATACAATACAATACACACACACACAGATACAGACACACTGATACACACACACACACACACACACACACACACACACACACACACACACACACACACACACACACACACACACACACACACACACACACACACACTGATTCACACACACACACACACACACTGATTCACACACACACACACACACACACACACACCCACTGATTCACACACACACACACACACCCACTGATTCACACACACACAGACCCACTGATACACACACACACACACACACACTGAAACACACACACACACTGAAACACACACACACACTGAAACACACACACACACACTGAAACACGCGCACACACACACACACACACACACACACACACACACACACACACACACACACACACACACACACACTGATACACACACACACACACACACACACACACTGACACACACACACACACACACAGATACACACAGATACACACACACACAGATACACACACACACACACACACAGATACACAAACACACAGAGATACACATACACACACACACACACATACACACAAATACACACACACAGATACACATACACACACACACACACACACACACACACACACTGATACACATACACACACACACACACACACACACACACACACACACACACACACACACACACACACACACACACACACACTGATACACATACACACACACACACACACACACACACACACACACTGATACACATAAACACACACACACACACAGATACACACACCCACACACACCCACTGATTCACACACACACACACACACACACACACACACACACACACACAAAGCTGTGAGCGCCGGAGGGGCAAAGGTGGGAGCGCCGGGGGGCAAAGCTGTGAGCGCCGGGGGGGGGGGCAAAGGTGGGAGCGCCGGGGGGCAAAGGTGGGAGTGCCGATGGGGCAAAGGTGGGAGCGCCGGGGGGCAAAGGTGGGAGTGCCGATGGGGCAATGGTGGGAGCGCCGGGGGGGCAATGGTGGGAGCGCCAGGGGGGCAAAGGTACAAGGTGGTACAAAGGTAGGCGCACCCCCGCTACCACCTCCTATTACCCCCCCTGGCTGGGACCCGGGACAGAAAGGGGACACTCACCGCGAACAGAGGAGCCGGGAGCGGGAAGACACTTGTGCTCTGCACAAAGCGGAAGTCCCGCCCCCGGCTTCCTCTGACCTGCCTGCAACCAATCCCCTGCGGGCCGGCCGGCATTCTAAGTCCCGCCCCCGGCATTCTCCTTCATTCAGTCTCCCCGGCAGCATTCACACACACACACATAGAAAATACTTACCGGCCGCCGCATTCTCCTCACCGCCGCTGCCCCGCAATACCGGGACCAGGGACAAAAATCGGGACATAACCGGGACGGAGCTAAAATCGGGACAGGGCAGAAAAAAACGGGACTGTCCCGGCAAAACCGGGACGAATGGTCACCCTACTTACAGACTATTCACTTGAGTGGACCATAAAGTGTCTTATAGAGGGAACTCTAAGGTGTCTTAAGATGCATTAAGATATATTATGTATGTAAATATTTATTTATATAGCGCTTTATAAGAGAGGCAATACAGTACAGAGAATTATAGTACAATAAGTGCAACAAACAAAATCAGACAATAGGAAAGGAAATCCCTGGCCTGCAGAGCTTACAGTCTTAATGCTAGATCCATGGAACTCTGTTGTGTTTACGCTAATAACGGGACATTCCTGAAATTGGTACCTGACCCTGTGTGGTAGGCAGAGACACAGGGGCAGTGCCTGCCAATATCATAAAGAGCAGTGCACTTCCTATTTAGTAGAAGTGTGTGTCAGAGTTAAGAGTTCAGTCCAGAGTTAGAGTCTGCTGAGTCTGTCACCTGGCTGGCCCAGGGTGACAGAGAGAGCCTATATCAATTGGCCGTTGGAGAAGGGGAGCCATCAGCCTCTGAGTAGAGCTGATGCAACCTTAGTTAGGGAGGTGGACCAATTCCTCTCACCCTGTTTAGGGGGCGAGGGAAGAGCTAGCCCCACCCTGGGTGCCCTTGACCTGGGGTGGTGGCAGGGACACAGAGACCATCCTGAGGGAGAGCAGTCCTGTGTGGAGGAAGACACCCTGTACCTGATATATAGTCTTGTTGCTGCTATTCTGCTGCTGTGAATAAAGAGCTGCGGCTGCTTTTAAAGATATACAGTGTGAGACTGGAATCTCTCATCCCCGAGGGGGGGGGGGGGACTCTCTGGAAGGATTCCACCCGTATTCCTGGGGCTCAGAGATGGAGGCGCTGCACCATTACATACATAGTTACATAATAGATGAGGTTGAAAAAAGACGTACGTCCATCAAGTTCAACCTATGCTAAATTCAGACAACAGATACTTACTTATTGATCCAGAGGAAGGCAAACAAAAAACCCCATTAAGGGGAAAAATTAATTCCTTCCTGACTCCAAGAATTGGCAATCGGATTAATCCCTGGATCAACATCCTTCCCATATATACTTATTTGGTATATCCCTGTATACCTGTCCCATCTAAAAAGATGTCCAACCTTTTTTTGAACAAATCTATTGTATCTGCCATCACAGTCTCCATGGGTAATGAGTTCCACATTTTAACTGCCCTTACTGTAAAGAACCCTTTCCTTTGTTGCTGGTGAAATTTCCTTTCCTCCAACCTTAAGGGATGGCCCCGAGTCCTTTGTACTGCCCGTGGGATGAATAGTTCTTTTGAAAGCTCCTTGTATTGTCCCTGAATATATTTGTATATAGTTATCATATCCCCTCTTAGACGCCTCTTTTCTAATGTAAATAAATCCAATATAGCTAGCCTCTCCTCATAAGTTAGAATGTCCATCCCCTTTATTAATTTGGTGGCTCTTCTCTGCACTCTCTCTAGTTCCAAAATGTCTTTTCTTAGGATTGGTGCCCAAAATTGTACTCCATATTCAAGGTGTGGTCTTACTAATGCTTTGTAAAGGGGCATAATTATGTCTACTTCCCTTCCATCAATTGCCCGTTTGATGCAAGATAAGATCTTGTTTGCCTTTGCAGCTACTGCATGACATTGGGCACTATTGCTAAGCCTGCTGTCTACAAGCACCCCTAAATCCTTCTCCATCAAGGATTCCCCCAATATATCTCCATTTAATTTGTAAGTCGCCTTTTTATTCTTGCATCCCAAATGCATAACCTTATATTTATCTGTATTAAACCTCATTTGCCATTTACCTGCCCACGTTTCCAGTCTCTCCAAGTCCTTCTGAAGAGAAATTTCATCCTGCTCTGATAAGACGGAGGCATTCACCCCAGAAACCTGATCCTGTCATCCCCCATACCATCGCGGGAGACTCAGGCCCCCCTGTTGCCAGCAGGTATGCACCACACTCAGACACGTAGCCAGACCCTAGTACAGAGGAGGGGGGCCCGATCTGCGATTGGCCCAGGGAAGGGGGGCTACATTGGGAATCGATGTTATTTTTCTTCATATTAATGGGTATCCTCAAAGCGAATGATATGCCAAAATGACGTCCATTAGCAAAACTACAATTGTTTCTTCACTTTTTCTGCTTGATCAATAGGGTGACCAGATTTCGAAAATGAAAAACCGGGACACCTTAAAAAATAATTTATTAAACAAATTACATCACGTGACACCCCCTGTTGCCATGACAACAAGACACTCTGATGCCCCTGCAGTGTTAGTGTGTATAGAGGTGGGGGCTTTGCTTGGGCCCTTCAACTCTTACAGCCAGGGCATTATTGGCCAGGAATGCCCAGTTCGGAGGGGATTACTACTTCAAAATGTATTTGATTCGTAACAACATCAAAAAACTCTAATACCAATAACTAACAACCACAGACAATGATAATCTAAACCATCAAATAAAATGTCTACGGCCCTTGTTCAAGCATGTTTGCGGTACTTACCAGATAAATCAGTGCCTGCAATCCACGACTGTATCCGCCTCTCCGAGCGTCTGAAAGCAACCCAGCGTTCCTGGTGTGTGGCTGAAGAGGTGAGGGACTCCCTCCTCTCAAACGGAAAAGAAGAGCAAAAAATAGAGTTGGAACATACCTATCATACAGGGATGAGAGAGAGAGACAGAGAATGAGACAGAGACAGAGAATGAGAGAGAGACAGAGAATGAGAGAGAGACAGAGAATGAGAGACAGAGAATGAGAGAGAGACAGAGAATGAGAGAGAGACACAGAGAGAGAGAGACAGAGAATGAGAGAGAGACAGAGAGAGGGACATAGGGAGAGAGAGACACAGAGAGAGAGAGACAAAAGTAATGTACTGTATAACCATTATACAGTACCGTACCCCCTAGTATTCGTGTAATCATTGTCCCACACCCCCTTTTACTCACGCTTTGGCAATACTGAAATGTTCTTTTGACAGAGACACACAGAGACACAGAGAGAAACAGAGACACACAGAGAGAGACAGAGACACAGAGAGAGAGACAGAGACACAGAGAGACACACAGAGAGAGACAGAGACACACAGAGAGAGACAGAGACACAGAGAGAGAGAGAGAGACACAGAGAGAGAGAGAGAGACACGGGCCTATTTAGTAAGCGTCGATAAGGCTGCGTCTATAGTATTTCAGACGGAGGGAAGGCACACACGCTGCAATACACTTGCTGAAGCCTGAGCTTTTTTATGGCTTTGCAGGGTATGCAGCGGGTGCGATTGGGGGCGTGGCAATAAATATTTGGAGGCGTGGCAATAACGTTCCGGCGCGGACGTCACTTTCCTACCTCACATCCCGATCCACCGGCATTTTTTCAGATGCAGCATCTGAAGCACTGTGCAGACAAGAAGAAAAATGCACACAATGCGCACCAGAGATTAAAATATAGTAAATTATTTATTAATAAAACAAGAAATAACCGAGGAGGATCCAACCCCACCTCAGTACTTTCTTCTCGTTGCTATTGCCACACTATACGTCCTGACGCCGGAAGGGAAGTTGGTACGCGACCAAGACGAGACACCGGATTTACAGTGGAACCACAACATACCACAGATTGCTGGAGGACCACACTGCGAGGGGCGCAGCCTATCGAGTTTCCCGGTCATCGTCCAAAGTCTGGAGCTGCGGAGTGACCACCGGATTACCACGGAGCCCGAGCCTGTCTCACACAATGCTTTTACCAAACGGATGTTTGTGAGTTTGCTATTTTTATCTTGTCCAGGAAATGAAATTGTTAAACCGAATTTACACATGGAGCGGGCACTTTCTCTTCTTTTTTTTGTTTAGATATCTATCGAGGAGGTGGTTGTTTCCCTGAAGAGAGCTGCCAGGGCTCCAGAGGACGCCCGAATTGGATCCTTTTATGATTGAGTTATAACATAGCTATTAGAGCTAGGTTTCTGGACTTTTATTGTGTTTAGGCATAGTGTTTATTATTATTTTATTACAGCTACTTTTTAGTAATTGCACTGTTATTAATTCTGACCACTAATTCTCACTGCCATTATAATCTCTCTCTAGCCACAACCAAATTGCTATATCAGCTATATTATTTATTGGTTATACCAGGGGAGCACAAACTTTTGCAGCTCGCCCCCCTGCCGGTGCTCGCGCCCCCCCCCCTTACCTTGATGCGGCGTCATGTGACCTGCAGCGGCATTTGACGAGGGTGACGTCACATGACCCCGCAGCGTAATTTAACATACTGTGCTATATCTATGCACACACAGCTGTCTCTAGGCATAAAACACATCCACACCGGGGGAAGGACCAGCACAGATAACATTCCAAGAGACACTGTTTTTAAGTATACCTTTTGCTTGCTTCATTCATTGTAACATCGCCGGAAGAAGAGATCAGTGTATCTCGAAAGCTCGCACAAATAAAAGCATTTCGTTAGCCACAGAACGGTATTATCTATTTATTTTTTGATTATTGAAGCTCGGCTAACACGGTACTGATACCTCTATATATATATATTGCGCGCGCACACACACATATAACGTTTTATCCAACTTTTTCATTTATCATTTGTAGAGAAAATGAACAATGTCGCCAGAAGTGCTATTTTTCAAAATGTAACATCTCTACTAATTAGTGTAAAATGATACTTCATATAAAGCAGGTTATGGGACCCATTATAAAATGACCTTCATGTTTCTTATCACATACCAGTATATGGATACTTTCTATTATCACAAGCTGCTAACATGTGACAGGGCTCAGAGTCTGAGCCCAGAATGTGACATACAGAACATTCTCATTCTAAATTTCAAAAAATATTGTGTTGATTTCTGACCTGACTGCCGTGGTTACAGCTCAACCACTCTGTTCTACTGTATGTCACCACTTTCTGCCACAACCAGCTGACGGTGGATCTGCAAGGAGTTCAACGCTTATTGGCATCACATCTGTTGCTTGGTTGACGTATCATTTCTCCAGCTTTTTATTGTATTGTTTTTAAATAGATTATATTTATTTAGTTGAATAGATATTTATTTAGTTTAATAGATATTTATTTAGTTTAATAGATTATATTTCTAAGTTTAATAAGTTATATTTCTTAGTTTAATAAGTTATATTTCTTAGTTTAATAAAATATATTTCTTAGTTTAATAAGTTATATTTCTTAGTTTAATAAGTTATATTTGTTAGTTTAATAAATTATATTTCTTAGTTTAATAAGTTATATTTCTTAGTTAATAGATTATATTTGTTAGCACAGTAGATTATATTTACTAGTATTTAAGTCTCCCCCTCAGTGCCCCATTAGGACCCGTGCGCATATTTCACATCTTTTCGGAGTCGCTTATTTTTTAGACCCTCGGAGCCGAAACCTAAAGGGGTCAGCTAAGAAAGTTCGGATCAAGAGGAGCCGCACAGCTTAAAGACAGAACATTTCCAAGGGAGATGGAGACAATTTGGGTAAGATCTGATTAAAGGACATCCTTTGAGGAAGGAAAGGGTGACAGGGGAGTCTAAGAGGGGGGTGAGAGAGCAAGGTGGTGTGTCAGATTGGGGCAGAGCAAGAGAACGCAAAAATGATGGGGATTTGCTGCACACCAAAAAAAAACAATAAGTAGTGATACTTTTACCGGTGCCCCTTAGTCTCAGGGAAGACCGGCATTTCGTCCAATGGATACAATATGATTGATGGGAAAGGGCACACGGATTTGAATAAAAAAAGATAATTTATTGTGCCACAGACTACAATGTTTCGGCTGCTGGCCTTTCTTTGCTGGATTTAGTGGGTTTAGCCACTTTACCTGAGAAAGACCAGCAGGCCGAAATGTTGTTGTCTATGGCAGTGCAAGAGAAAACAGGTTGGGGGGGGTGGGTTCTCGCAAAGTCGCCGACCCATGGGTGAGTGTCCCCGGTGGAAACTAGTCCTGGACCCCGGGAAAGCTGTCTGTGGCCCATACAAGCTGAGTAACATGTAAAAAGGACACATGTATGTTCAGAATGAGTTAGCATGGTATTTTGAGAGGCACCATAGCAGGTCAGTGCAAGTCAGTGCAGAGCACTGCAAGGTCAGTCAATATGAGGAAGGGTCCGATGGAGGAGTTGGAGGGTCCCAGAATATCTCTTAAAGCAGGGGTGCGCAAATCAAGGGGCACGACATTTTCTTGGGAGGAGGGGCTCGGCGCTTACAGAGGCCCCTCGCTCTTCCCCACAGCATTTAAATTAAATGCCGGAGATCGCGTGCAAGGCCTCTGTAAGTTCCCTTTCCTTGTCTCCGGCGGCTTCTGGCGACAGCAATGTGGCGTCACATGATGTGGCATTGCCATAGCAACGTGATATCACATGACGTCGTTACATCAGAACGTCGGAGACAAGGTGGGGAAGGTGGAGGGGGGAGCAGGGGGAAAAGGTTGTGCAACCCTGTCTTAAAGCATTGCCTTGCATACAGATCAGAGGCCAAGAATGGATATGGATATCCGATGTGAAGCCGGAAATAAGACAGAAAAGACCGTTTCGGGGGAAGAAGGTGAGTGATGAAATAGCCGTCACTGTGTAACTCTTCCAATTACCTGCAACTTCATGCAGAGAAATAGCAACGCTTGTTTTTAACGTGCTAAGCGCCTAATGGGGAATTCAACTGCTGAGAAGTTAAGGGAGTTACTAACCCAAACTCAGCGACGTTTCTGTGTCTCTGTGATAACTCCCCCAGGACATGCCTGAAAACCAGAGGTAACTCAATGTATTTTTGATAAATAGAAACATGACCTTCTGGGGAGGGGTATATAATGGGTACTGGGCCTGGTGAGGTGGGTATAACGAGTACTGGGCCTGGGGAGGGGCATATAACAGGGTACTGGGCCTTGGGAAGGTTGTATAACTGGGTACTGGGCCTGGGGAGGTGGGTATAACGGGTATTTGCCCTGTGGAGGGCGGTATAACGTGGTATTGGGGATGGGGTATAAGTGGCACAGGAGCTCTTGCGATACAGAGTATCACTGTCCCTGGTTACAAACACTTCATGTCTCCTGCAGATCAGGACACACACGAAGGTGGTGCCCTTTGTGCCACCAGACGACGAGGCGGGCTACGAGGCGGACGACGAGGCATACGACAAAGCGGGCGTCAAGTGGAACAATGAGGTGGGCTACAAGGCGGCCGATGACGCAGACGTGGTGTACGATGACCAAGGAGCATACGACAGGTGTGGCCGGATCTGCTGCTTCACCTTTTTTAGGTGGAGGAGAAGACCCCGGGAGCAGGTAGGAGAATACGAGAGGTGCGGACAGATCTGCTGCTTCACCTTTTTTAGGCGGAGAAGAAGCCAGGTGCAGGTAGCAGAGGAGCCAGGGCGTAGATACAGGGGTATTCTAGGGGCCCTGAGAAGTTGGTTTGACCGCAGGAGAGGCAGATAAGATCAGGAAGGCTGAGGGAGGGGCAGGTACTAGAGGGAGATAGGGATATTGGGCGTGAGAGGGTGAGAGAGAACAAGGAGCAGGGCCAGAGCACGGGTTTCATGCGCCCGAGGCAAAACTTAAAATTTGTGCCCCAGTTGTATAAAAAATAATAAGATAAATAAAATAATAAAATAAACAGTGGCGTAGATATCGGGGCTGCAGGGGGGTGCGACCGCACCCCAGCGCAACGCAAAATAAAAATAAAAGGGCGCCAAAATACTGGATAAAAAAAAGAATAATAATTTTAAAAAAAAGATAAATAAATAAAATAATAAGAGGAAAAAATAATAATGATTATTAATGCGCCCCTAGGACCTCTGCGCGCTAGGCGACCGCCTAATGGCCGGCCGGCCCTGCGAGGTATGCGGGAGGAAAAGGGGTGAATGGGATAGATATGCAGGGGGATGGGGGAGCAGGTGAGTTATACACAGGGGCACAAGGGCCCCATCACCCGCATCTCTATATACTGAGTGTGCCCCTGTGTATAACAACGCTGATCTGTGCTGCTCCATCTGATCTCACTGCGCAGTGATCCAGGGACCATCCGATCGCCATTTAATGGGGTCAGGAAGGAATTTTTTTCCCCCATTGCACAGCAGGGGTTATGTTTCGCCTTCCTCTGGATCACAGCAACAAACTGCACTTTGTGCATGAATTATCAGTGAGATCTTTATACACCCTGCATTGGTCTTCACCCCTTTGCTGCCGGAGGGGCCTGCAATGCATTGCTCTGCGTGTTACTATATCGCTCTGCAATGTGCTGCAGGCCCCTCCCAGCAAAGAGATTCATTATTTCAATAAAATACTCTCTTTAATCAAACCTATGTGTAGTGTCTTTTCTATCCGTTGTATCTATTGCTAACAGCTCAGTGATTCTTCCCCAGGACGCTGCACTAGTGTCACGCTGCCAAGCCCAGGTGTGAGGGAGATTTATAGGGTCACATATACACTTCTGCCAAAACACGAGTGCAAACAGGAAGCCCCTCTGATCTCATATATTTTATTACACAAAACGGTATCTAAAAAGGTAAAAATAACATACATGGGATTCTGCTACAAATATCTCTCTAATTACAAACCAATTAGCAAATCATTCAGATTAGTCGAGCGAAAAGAAAGGGTTAAGTATCTCATGTACAGTATATGCAGTGTAGGCTGTTCTGCAGCATTACATGCAGGGAACAACGTTTAGGGGATATAAGTAATGCTGATCTCAGAGCTGACCGGCTGACCTGCTCTACCGGCTGACCGGCTGACCTGCTCTTCTGGCTGACCTGCTGACCTGCTCTACTGGCTGACCGGCTGACCTGCTCTACCGGCTGACCGGCTTCTCTTCTTTCAGCTAAATGACCTGAATTGTGGCCCCTGTATCTCCCAATTAAATGTTTTATTGGCATATTCTTGTTTGACTCGTTCTATACAGACATTTTCTATATATTCACTGTGGGATTTGATAACATCTGTAAGATCTCTCAGAATATCACATTCTGTACGTTTGTGTTGAAGATTTTTCCATTCTCAATTTACTTAATATTAGTTTTTGGCATCAATTATTTATATCGAGTCCAAAATACCTTTATACAGAATGCTGTTCCCTTTAGCCCACAAATGCTGCTTCATTAAAGCCCATGGGTGGCACTTTATGCATTCTCAAACTTTTAGGCAACATCCCTAATTTCCAAAAGTGGGATTAAATCTGTACATATTTAAATGGTTAATTTTCTTACTCAGACTCCTAAATCCCTCCCCAAATATATCTGTTTCACATAAAAGTGTGTGCGCTTCTCCTTCCGCCTAACTGGCACGTCGTCCTTACGGGCGCCACTCCTTGCAACTCCACGCTGCCCTCCAGTGGCAAAAGAAATAAGATACATTTACTATACTCGTCTGGCAGCTGCTCCCGTATAAGGTGGGTAACTCTGTATTAGGGGTCTTGGTAGACTATATTTTATACTTATGTCGGATAGATGAGGAATTAATATTCCTAACGGGTTATTGTGAGAGGCCTTAGATCTTATCCTATATGCACGCAGCCCTCGCCTCTCTGACCTTGAACACGTACTTCAATCTGATTTTTGAGACTTGAAACTGGATTTCCCAAAACAAACTGATTTTAAACACTGACAAGACTGTAACAATGGTATTTGGGACCAGAGCTAAATTGCTAAAGCTACCAATGACAGAGCTTCAGATAAAAACCAGCTCTAAAACCATCCTAGCCCCTGTTACTTGTTTGAAATATCTGATCATTCAACTCCCATTTAACATTTGGGTTGCACATTGATACCCTGACATCCAAATCCTATGCCAAACTAGGTGTACTTTAAAGGAACAAATCCTCCCTAAGGCCCTCATGCAGTAAGCAGCGATAAGCCACTTATCACCAGCTTATCGCCAAAAAAGCCACACTGATACACACACACACACACACAGATACAGACACACTGATACACACACACACACCGCGCCCTGATGGCAGGGGTGGAGGCGTGGGGCTCCTGCTCTCCTCTGTCTGCCGTTACCGAACCCTTCCTATTCCCCCCTCTCTTGCTTTTCCCTCCTTTGAGGCTCACACTGTCCAGATCTTCTCTCCTCTCCCTGTTCATGTGGCGGTCATCTATCGCCCACCTACCTCTACTCATCCCCCTTCTGCCTTTCTCTCTCACTTTGAATCCTGGCTCTCTTTCTTTCTCTCCTCAGACTCCCCTGTTCTTCTCCTTGGGGACTTCAATTGCCACATTGATGACCCCTCTCTCTCTTGGGCTTCCCGCTTTCTTTCTCTTACCTCTTCTTTTGGCCTTCAACAGTGGACTGCAGCCAGCACCCACAAGGATGGCCACTACTTAGACCTGGTTTTCACTAAAAACTTATCTCTCTCTGATTTCTCCATTTCCCCTTTTCCTCTCTCTGACCATCATCTCATCTCATTCTCTTTATCTCGCTTCTCCCCTTCTCCACCTCCATCTACCCCCCGGTTCTGCAGAAACCTGCGCTCTATTCACTTACCTGACTTTGAGTCCACTTTACACTCCTCCCTCTCCTCTCTCAGCTCTGCTACAGACCCTGACAACCTGGTCAGAAAGTACAACTCTGTCTTGTCCTCATCTCTTGATCTACATGCCCCGCTTTCTCTCTGCCGCCCTCGCCCTTCTAACCCTAGACCCTGGCTAAATTCCCACACGCGCATGCTGCGTTCCTCCACTCGTTCCTCTGAACGCCTCTGGAGGAAGTCTCACACTCTCGCAGACTTCCTTCACTACAAATTTATGCTATCCTGTTTCAACTCTGCCCTCTCGCAAGCTAAACAAGCCTACTTTTCTGCACTAATAACATGCACAAGTCTAACCCACGCCGACTGTTCTCTGTCTTTGATACTCTACTCAAACCACCCTCAGCTGCCTCTCCTTCCTCCATCTCCGCTCAGGACTTTGCAGACTATTTTAAGGAAAAGGTGGAATCCATACGGCAGAACATCCCCTGTTTCTTCCCCCCATCCTACACCTCTTCCTAACTCTCCTCCTGCCTTCCTTGAGTCTTTTTCCACTGTCTCAGAGGAGGATGTGTCGCTGTTGATCTCCTCTTCTCCCTCTACCACTTGCCCTCTTGACCCCATTCCCTCCCATCTCCTAAAACCTCTAGCTCCTACTATAATCCCTACGCTTACACACATTTTTAACTCCTCCCTCTGCTCTGGAACCTTTCCATCCTCCTTCAAACATGCAACAGTCATACCATTACTCAAAAACAGCAAGCTTGACCCTACCTGTCTTTCTAACTATCAACCTGTCTCCCTCCTGCCTTTTGCCTCTAAACTACTTGAACGTCTTGTATTCTCTCGCTTGCTCCATTTTCTCAACACTTATTCTCTCCTAGACCCTCTACAATCTGGCTTCCGCACTGCTCACTCCACGGAAACAACCCTCACTAAAATAACTGACGAGCTCCATGCTGCCAAAGACAGAGGTCATTACACTCTGCTCATATTACTCGACCTCTCTGCAGCATTTGACACCGTGGACCACCCTCTTCTCCTCCACATTCTCCATACTCTAGGTATTCGGAACAAAGCTCTATCCTGGATCTCATCCTACCTCTCCCATCGTACTTTTAGTGTCTCTTCTGCTAACACCTCCTCCTCCTCTATTGATCTCTCTGTGGGGGTACCCCAGGGCTCTGTCCTGGGACCTCTTCTCTTTTCTCTGTACACACTCTCTCTAGGTGACCTAATAACATCTTTTGGGTTTAATTATCCCCTCTATGCCGACGACACACAAATATACTTTTCAACACCTGACCTTACACCTGCTGTACAAACCAAAGTTTCTGAATGTCTCTCTGCTATATCATCCTGGATGGCCCTCCGACGCCTTAAACTCAACATGGCTAAAACAGAGCTCCTCATACTTCCTCCCAAACCTGGCCCTAATACCTCCTTCCACATTACTGTTGGAACTACAATCATTCACCCAGTAGCCCAAGCACGCTGCCTAGGGGTCACGTTCGACTCCTCTCTCACATTCGCCCCTCACATTCAAAACATTTCTAAAACTTGTCGCTTTTTCCTCCGCAATATAACTAAGATACGCCCTTTCCTCTGTTGTTCGACTGCTAAAACTCTGACTCAGGCCCTCATTCTCTCCTGTCTTGATTACTGTAACCTCCTGCTGTCCGGCCTTCCTGCCTCTCACCTGTCTCCCCTACAATCTATCCTAAATGCTGCTGCCAGAATCACTCTACTCTTTCCTAGATCTGTCTCAGCATCTCCCCTCATGAAATCCCTCTCCTGGCTTCCGATCAAATCCCGCATCTCACACTCCATTCTTCTCCTCACTTTTAAAGCTTTACATTCTTCTGCCCCTCCTTACATCTCATCCCTAATTTCTCGGTATGCACCATCCAGACTCTTGCGTTCTTCTCAAGGATGTCTTCTTTCTACCCCCTTTGTATCTAAAGCCCTCTCCCGCCTTAAACCTTTTTCACTGACTGCCCCACATCTCTGGAATGCCCTTCCCCTCAGTACCCGACTAGCACCCTCTCTATCCACCTTTAAGACCCACCTTAAGACACACTTGCTTAAAGAAGCATATGAATAGCACTGTGGATATTCTAAACACGATACATAATGCTTGACCCCCTGCAGACGCACTTACCAGAACTCCCTCCTACTGTCTCTGTACGTTCTCCCTACCTACCAATTAGACTGTAAGCTCCTCGGGGCAGGGACTCCTCTTCCGAAATGTTACTTTTATGTCTAAAGCACTTATTCCCATGATATGTTTTTTATATTATCTGTTATTTATTTGATTACCACATGTATTACTACTGTGAAGCGCTATGTACACTAATGGCGCTATATAAATAAAGACATACAATACAATACAATACACACACACACAGATACAGACACACTGATACACACACACACACACACACACACACACACACACACACACACACACACACACACACACACACACACACACACACACACTGATTCACACACACACACACACACACACACACACACACACACACACACACACACACACACACACACACACACACACACACACACACACACACACACACACCCACTGATTCACACACACACACACACACCCACTGATTCACACACACACAGACCCACTGATACACACACACACACACACACACACTGAAACACACACACACACTGAAACACACACACACACTGAAACACACACACACACTGAAACACGCGCGCACACACACACACACACACACACACACACACACACACACACACACACACACACACACACACACACACACACACACACACACACACACACACACACACACACACACACACTGATACACACACACACACACACACACACACTGACACACACACACACACACACAGATACACACAGATACACACACAGATACACACACACACACACACACACACAGATACACAAACACACAGAGATACACATACACACACACACATACACACAAATACACACACACAGATACACATACACACACACACACACACACACACTGATACACATACACACACACACACACACACACACACACACACACACACACACACACACACACACACTGATACACATACACACACACACACACACACACACACACTGATACACATACACACACACACACACACAGATACACACACCCACACACACCCACTGATTCACACACACACACACACACACACACACACACACACACACACACAAAGCTGTGAGCGCCGGAGGGGCAAAGGTGGGAGCGCCGGGGGGCAAAGCTGTGAGCGCCGGGGGGGGGGCAAAGGTGGGAGCGCCGGGGGGCAAAGGTGGGAGTGCCGATGGGGCAAAGGTGGGAGCGCCGGGGGGCAAAGGTGGGAGTGCCGATGGGGCAATGGTGGGAGCGCCGGGGGGGCAATGGTGGGAGCGCCAGGGGGGCAAAGGTACAAGGTGGTACAAAGGTAGGCGCACCCCCGCTACCACCTCCTATTACCCCCCCTGGCTGGGACCCGGGACAGAAAGGGGACACTCACCGCGAACAGAGGAGCCGGGAGCGGGAAGACACTTGTGCTCTGCACAAAGCGGAAGTCCCGCCCCCGGCTTCCTCTGACCTGCCTGCAACCAATCCCCTGCGGGCCGGCCGGCATTCTAAGTCCCGCCCCCGGCATTCTCCTTCATTCAGTCTCCCCGGCAGCATTCACACACACACATAGAAAATACTTACCGGCCGCCGCATTCTCCTCACCGCCGCTGCCCCGCAATACCGGGACCAGGGACAAAAATCGGGACATAACCGGGACGGAGCTAAAATCGGGACAGGGCAGAAAAAAACGGGACTGTCCCGGCAAAACCGGGACGAATGGTCACCCTACTTACAGACTATTCACTTGAGTGGACCATAAAGTGTCTTATAGAGGGAACTCTAAGGTGTCTTAAGATGCATTAAGATATATTATGTATGTAAATATTTATTTATATAGCGCTTTATAAGAGAGGCAATACAGTACAGAGAATTATAGTACAATAAGTGCAACAAACAAAATCAGACAATAGGAAAGGAAATCCCTGGCCTGCAGAGCTTACAGTCTTAATGCTAGATCCATGGAACTCTGTTGTGTTTACGCTAATAACGGGACATTCCTGAAATTGGTACCTGACCCTGTGTGGTAGGCAGAGACACAGGGGCAGTGCCTGCCAATATCATAAAGAGCAGTGCACTTCCTATTTAGTAGAAGTGTGTGTCAGAGTTAAGAGTTCAGTCCAGAGTTAGAGTCTGCTGAGTCTGTCACCTGGCTGGCCCAGGGTGACAGAGAGAGCCTATATCAATTGGCCGTTGGAGAAGGGGAGCCATCAGCCTCTGAGTAGAGCTGATGCAACCTTAGTTAGGGAGGTGGACCAATTCCTCTCACCCTGTTTAGGGGGCGAGGGAAGAGCTAGCCCCACCCTGGGTGCCCTTGACCTGGGGTGGTGGCAGGGACACAGAGACCATCCTGAGGGAGAGCAGTCCTGTGTGGAGGAAGACACCCTGTACCTGATATATAGTCTTGTTGCTGCTATTCTGCTGCTGTGAATAAAGAGCTGCGGCTGCTTTTAAAGATATACAGTGTGAGACTGGAATCTCTCATCCCCGAGGGGGGGGGGGGACTCTCTGGAAGGATTCCACCCGTATTCCTGGGGCTCAGAGATGGAGGCGCTGCACCATTACATACATAGTTACATAATAGATGAGGTTGAAAAAAGACGTACGTCCATCAAGTTCAACCTATGCTAAATTCAGACAACAGATACTTACTTATTGATCCAGAGGAAGGCAAACAAAAAACCCCATTAAGGGGAAAAATTAATTCCTTCCTGACTCCAAGAATTGGCAATCGGATTAATCCCTGGATCAACATCCTTCCCATATATACTTATTTGGTATATCCCTGTATACCTGTCCCATCTAAAAAGATGTCCAACCTTTTTTTGAACAAATCTATTGTATCTGCCATCACAGTCTCCATGGGTAATGAGTTCCACATTTTAACTGCCCTTACTGTAAAGAACCCTTTCCTTTGTTGCTGGTGAAATTTCCTTTCCTCCAACCTTAAGGGATGGCCCCGAGTCCTTTGTACTGCCCGTGGGATGAATAGTTCTTTTGAAAGCTCCTTGTATTGTCCCTGAATATATTTGTATATAGTTATCATATCCCCTCTTAGACGCCTCTTTTCTAATGTAAATAAATCCAATATAGCTAGCCTCTCCTCATAAGTTAGAATGTCCATCCCCTTTATTAATTTGCTGGCTCTTCTCTGCACTCTCTCTAGTTCCAAAATGTCTTTTCTTAGGATTGGTGCCCAAAATTGTACTCCATATTCAAGGTGTGGTCTTACTAATGCTTTGTAAAGGGGCATAATTATGTCTACTTCCCTTCCATCAATTGCCCGTTTGATGCAAGATAAGATCTTGTTTGCCTTTGCAGCTACTGCATGACATTGGGCACTATTGCTAAGCCTGCTGTCTACAAGCACCCCTAAATCCTTCTCCATCAAGGATTCCCCCAATATATCTCCATTTAATTTGTAAGTCGCCTTTTTATTCTTGCATCCCAAATGCATAACCTTATATTTATCTGTATTAAACCTCATTTGCCATTTACCTGCCCACGTTTCCAGTCTCTCCAAGTCCTTCTGAAGAGAAATTTCATCCTGCTCTGATAAGACGGAGGCATTCACCCCAGAAACCTGATCCTGTCATCCCCCATACCATCGCGGGAGACTCAGGCCCCCCTGTTGCCAGCAGGTATGCACCACACTCAGACACGTAGCCAGACCCTAGTACAGAGGAGGGGGGCCCGATCTGCGATTGGCCCAGGGAAGGGGGGCTACATTGGGAATCGATGTTATTTTTCTTCATATTAATGGGTATCCTCAAAGCGAATGATATGCCAAAATGACGTCCATTAGCAAAACTACAATTGTTTCTTCACTTTTTCTGCTTGATCAATAGGGTGACCAGATTTCGAAAATGAAAAACCGGGACACCTTAAAAAATAATTTATTAAACAAATTACATCACGTGACACCCCCTGTTGCCATGACAACAAGACACTCTGATGCCCCTGCAGTGTTAGTGTGTATAGAGGTGGGGGCTTTGCTTGGGCCCTTCAACTCTTACAGCCAGGGCATTATTGGCCAGGAATGCCCAGTTCGGAGGGGATTACTACTTCAAAATGTATTTGATTCGTAACAACATCAAAAAACTCTAATACCAATAACTAACAACCACAGACAATGATAATCTAAACCATCAAATAAAATGTCTACGGCCCTTGTTCAAGCATGTTTGCGGTACTTACCAGATAAATCAGTGCCTGCAATCCACGACTGTATCCGCCTCTCCGAGCGTCTGAAAGCAACCCAGCGTTCCTGGTGTGTGGCTGAAGAGGTGAGGGACTCCCTCCTCTCAAACGGAATAGAAGAGCAAAAAATAGAGTTGGAACATACCTATCATACAGGGATGAGAGAGAGAGACAGAGAATGAGACAGAGACAGAGAATGAGAGAGAGACAGAGAATGAGAGAGAGACAGAGAATGAGAGAGAGACAGAGAATGAGAGACAGAGAATGAGAGAGAGACAGAGAATGAGAGAGAGACACAGAGAGAGAGAGACAGAGAATGAGAGAGAGACAGAGAGAGGGACATAGGGAGAGAGAGACACAGAGAGAGAGAGACAAAAGTAATGTACTGTATAACCATTATACAGTACCGTACCCCCTAGTATTCGTGTAATCATTGTCCCACACCCCCTTTTACTCACGCTTTGGCAATACTGAAATGTTCTTTTGACAGAGACACACAGAGACACAGAGAGAAACAGAGACACACAGAGAGAGACAGAGACACAGAGAGAGAGACAGAGACACAGAGAGACACACAGAGAGAGACAGAGACACAGAGAGAGAGACAGAGACACAGAGAGAGAGAGAGAGACACAGAGAGAGAGAGAGAGACACGGGCCTATTTAGTAAGCGTCGATAAGGCTGCGTCTATAGTATTTCAGACGGAGGGAAGGCACACACGCTGCAATACACTTGCTGAAGCCTGAGCTTTTTTATGGCTTTGCAGGGTATGCAGCGGGTGCGATTGGGGGCGTGGCAATAAATATTTGGAGGCGTGGCAATAACGTTCCGGCGCGGACGTCACTTTCCTACCTCACATCCCGATCCACCGGCATTTTTTCAGATGCAGCATCTGAAGCACTGTGCAGACAAGAAGAAAAATGCACACAATGCGCACCAGAGATTAAAATATAGTAAATTATTTATTAATAAAACAAGAAATAACCGAGGAGGATCCAACCCCACCTCAGTACTTTCTTCTCGTTGCTATTGCCACACTATACGTCCTGACGCCGGAAGGGAAGTTGGTACGCGACCAAGACGAGACACCGGATTTACAGTGGAACCACAACATACCACAGATTGCTGGAGGACCACACTGCGAGGGGCGCAGCCTATCGAGTTTCCCGGTCATCGTCCAAAGTCTGGAGCTGCGGAGTGACCACCGGATTACCACGGAGCCCGAGCCTGTCTCACACAATGCTTTTACCAAACGGATGTTTGTGAGTTTGCTATTTTTATCTTGTCCAGGAAATGAAATTGTTAAACCGAATTTACACATGGAGCGGGCACTTTCTCTTCTTTTTTTTGTTTAGATATCTATCGAGGAGGTGGTTGTTTCCCTGAAGAGAGCTGCCAGGGCTCCAGAGGACGCCCGAATTGGATCCTTTTATGATTGAGTTATAACATAGCTATTAGAGCTAGGTTTCTGGACTTTTATTGTGTTTAGGCATAGTGTTTATTATTATTTTATTACAGCTACTTTTTAGTAATTGCACTGTTATTAATTCTGACCACTAATTCTCACTGCCATTATAATCTCTCTCTAGCCACAACCAAATTGCTATATCAGCTATATTATTTATTGGTTATACCAGGGGAGCACAAACTTTTGCAGCTCGCCCCCCTGCCGGTGCTCGCGCCCCCCCCCCCTTACCTTGATGCGGCGTCATGTGACCTGCAGCGGCATTTGACGAGGGTGACGTCACATGACCCCGCAGCGTAATTTAACATACTGTGCTATATCTATGCACACACAGCTGTCTCTAGGCATAAAACACATCCACACCGGGGGAAGGACCAGCACAGATAACATTCCAAGAGACACTGTTTTTAAGTATACCTTTTGCTTGCTTCATTCATTGTAACATCGCCGGAAGAAGAGATCAGTGTATCTCGAAAGCTCGCACAAATAAAAGCATTTCGTTAGCCACAGAACGGTATTATCTATTTATTTTTTGATTATTGAAGCTCGGCTAACACGGTACTGATACCTCTATATATATATATTGCGCGCGCACACACACATATAACGTTTTATCCAACTTTTTCATTTATCATTTGTAGAGAAAATGAACAATGTCGCCAGAAGTGCTATTTTTCAAAATGTAACATCTCTACTAATTAGTGTAAAATGATACTTCATATAAAGCAGGTTATGGGACCCATTATAAAATGACCTTCATGTTTCTTATCACATACCAGTATATGGATACTTTCTATTATCACAAGCTGCTAACATGTGACAGGGCTCAGAGTCTGAGCCCAGAATGTGACATACAGAACATTCTCATTCTAAATTTCAAAAAATATTGTGTTGATTTCTGACCTGACTGCCGTGGTTACAGCTCAACCACTCTGTTCTACTGTATGTCACCACTTTCTGCCACAACCAGCTGACGGTGGATCTGCAAGGAGTTCAACGCTTATTGGCATCACATCTGTTGCTTGGTTGACGTATCATTTCTCCAGCTTTTTATTGTATTGTTTTTAAATAGATTATATTTATTTAGTTGAATAGATATTTATTTAGTTTAATAGATATTTATTTAGTTTAATAGATTATATTTCTAAGTTTAATAAGTTATATTTCTTAGTTTAATAAGTTATATTTCTTAGTTTAATAAAATATATTTCTTAGTTTAATAAGTTATATTTCTTAGTTTAATAAGTTATATTTGTTAGTTTAATAAATTATATTTCTTAGTTTAATAAGTTATATTTCTTAGTTAATAGATTATATTTGTTAGCACAGTAGATTATATTTACTAGTATTTAAGTCTCCCCCTCAGTGCCCCATTAGGACCCGTGCGCATATTTCACATCTTTTCGGAGTCGCTTATTTTTTAGACCCTCGGAGCCGAAACCTAAAGGGGTCAGCTAAGAAAGTTCGGATCAAGAGGAGCCGCACAGCTTAAAGACAGAACATTTCCAAGGGAGATGGAGACAATTTGGGTAAGATCTGATTAAAGGACATCCTTTGAGGAAGGAAAGGGTGATAGGGGAGTCTAAGAGGGGGGTGAGAGAGCAAGGTGGTGTGTCAGATTGGGGCAGAGCAAGAGAACGCAAAAATGATGGGGATTTGCTGCACACCAAAAAAAAACAATAAGTAGTGATACTTTTACCGGTGCCCCTTAGTCTCAGGGAAGACCGGCATTTCGTCCAATGGATACAATATGATTGATGGGAAAGGGCACACGGATTTGAATAAAAAAAGATAATTTATTGTGCCACAGACTACAATGTTTCGGCTGCTGGCCTTTCTTTGCTGGATTTAGTGGGTTTAGCCACTTTACCTGAGAAAGACCAGCAGGCCGAAATGTTGTTGTCTATGGCAGTGCAAGAGAAAACAGGTTGGGGGGGGTGGGTTCTCGCAAAGTCGCCGACCCATGGGTGAGTGTCCCCGGTGGAAACTAGTCCTGGACCCCGGGAAAGCTGTCTGTGGCCCATACAAGCTGAGTAACATGTAAAAAGGACACATGTATGTTCAGAATGAGTTAGCATGGTATTTTGAGAGGCACCATAGCAGGTCAGTGCAAGTCAGTGCAGAGCACTGCAAGGTCAGTCAATATGAGGAAGGGTCCGATGGAGGAGTTGGAGGGTCCCAGAATATCTCTTAAAGCAGGGGTGCGCAAATCAAGGGGCACGACATTTTCTTGGGAGGAGGGGCTCGGCGCTTACAGAGGCCCCTCGCTCTTCCCCACAGCATTTAAATTAAATGCCGGAGATCGCGTGCAAGGCCTCTGTAAGTTCCCTTTCCTTGTCTCCGGCGGCTTCTGGCGACAGCAATGTGGCGTCACATGATGTGGCATTGCCATAGCAACGTGATATCACATGACGTCGTTACATCAGAACGTCGGAGACAAGGTGGGGAAGGTGGAGGGGGGAGCAGGGGGAAAAGGTTGTGCAACCCTGTCTTAAAGCATTGCCTTGCATACAGATCAGAGGCCAAGAATGGATATGGATATCCGATGTGAAGCCGGAAATAAGACAGAAAAGACCGTTTCGGGGGAAGAAGGTGAGTGATGAAATAGCCGTCACTGTGTAACTCTTCCAATTACCTGCAACTTCATGCAGAGAAATAGCAACGCTTGTTTTTAACGTGCTAAGCGCCTAATGGGGAATTCAACTGCTGAGAAGTTAAGGGAGTTACTAACCCAAACTCAGCGACGTTTCTGTGTCTCTGTGATAACTCCCCCAGGACATGCCTGAAAACCAGAGGTAACTCAATGTATTTTTGATAAATAGAAACATGACCTTCTGGGGAGGGGTATATAATGGGTACTGGGCCTGGTGAGGTGGGTATAACGGGTACTGGGCCTGGTGAGGTGGGTATAACGAGTACTGGGCCTGGGGAGGGGCGTATAACAGGGTACTGGGCCTTGGGAGGGTTGTATAACTGGGTACTGGGCCTGGGGAGGTGGGTATAACGGGTATTTGCCCTGTGGAGGGCGGTATAACGTGGTATTGGGGATGGGGTATAAGTGGCACAGGAGCTCTTGCGATACAGAGTATCACTGTCCCTGGTTACAAACACTTCATGTCTCCTGCAGATCAGGACACACACGAAGGTGGTGCCCTTTGTGCCACCAGACGACGAGGCGGGCTACGAGGCGGACGACGAGGCATACGACAAAGCGGGCGTCAAGTGGAACAATGAGGTGGGCTACAAGGCGGCCGATGACGCAGACGTGGTGTACGATGACCAAGGAGCATACGACAGGTGTGGCCGGATCTGCTGCTTCACCTTTTTTAGGCGGAGAAGACCCCGGGAGCAGGTAGGAGAATACGAGAGGTGCGGACAGATCTGCTGCTTCACCTTTTTTAGGCGGAGAAGAAGCCAGGTGCAGGTAGCAGAGGAGCCAGGGCGTAGATACAGGGGTATTCTAGGGGCCCTGAGAAGTTGGTTTGACCGCAGGAGAGGCAGATAAGATCAGGAAGGCTGAGGGAGGGGCAAGTACTAGAGGGAGATAGGGATATTGGGCGTGAGAGGGTGAGAGAGAACAAGGAGCAGGGCCAGAGCACGGGTTTCATGCGCCCGAGGCAAAACTTAAAATTTGTGCCCCAGTTGTATAAAAAATAATAAGATAAATAAAATAATAAAATAAACAGTGGCGTAGATATCGGGGCTGCAGGGGGGTGCGACCGCACCCCAGCGCAACGCAAAATAAAAATAAAAGGGCGCCAAAATACTGGATAAAAAAAAGAATAATAATTTTAAAAAAAAGATAAATAAATAAAATAATAAGAGGAAAAAATAATAATGATTATTAATGCGCCCCTAGGACCTCTGCGCGCTAGGCGACCGCCTAATGGCCGGCCGGCCCTGCGAGGTATGCGGGAGGAAAAGGGGTGAATGGGATAGATATGCAGGGGGATGGGGGAGCAGGTGAGTTATACACAGGGGCACAAGGGCCCCATCACCCGCATCTCTATATACTGAGTGTGCCCCTGTGTATAACAACGCTGATCTGTGCTGCTCCATCTGATCTCACTGCGCAGTGATCCAGGGACCATCCGATCGCCATTTAATGGGGTCAGGAAGGAATTTTTTTCCCCCATTGCACAGCAGGGGTTATGTTTCGCCTTCCTCTGGATCACAGCAACAAACTGCACTTTGTGCATGAATTATCAATGAGATCTTTATACACCCTGCATTGGTCTTCACCCCTTTGCTGCCGGAGGGGCCTGCAATGCATTGCTCTGCGTGTTACTATATCGCTCTGCAATGTGCTGCAGGCCCCTCCCAGCAAAGAGATTCATTATTTCAATAAAATACTCTCTTTAATCAAACCTATGTGTAGTGTCTTTTCTATCCGTTGTATCTATTGCTAACAGCTCAGTGATTCTTCCCCAGGACGCTGCACTAGTGTCACGCTGCCAAGCCCAGGTGTGAGGGAGATTTATAGGGTCACATATACACTTCTGCCAAAACACGAGTGCAAACAGGAAGCCCCTCTGATCTCATATATTTTATTACACAAAACGGTATCTAAAAAGGTAAAAATAACATACATGGGATTCTGCTACAAATATCTCTCTAATTACAAACCAATTAGCAAATCATTCAGATTAGTCGAGCGAAAAGAAAGGGTTAAGTATCTCATGTACAGTATATGCAGTGTAGGCTGTTCTGCAGCATTACATGCAGGGGACAACGTTTAGGGGATATAAGTAATGCTGATCTCAGAGCTGACCGGCTGACCTGCTCTACCGGCTGACCGGCTGACCTGCTCTTCTGGCTGACCTGCTGACCTGCTCTACTGGCTGACCGGCTGACCTGCTCTACCGGCTGACCGGCTTCTCTTCTTTCAGCTAAATGACCTGAATTGTGGCCCCTGTATCTCCCAATTAAACGTTTTATTGGCATATTCTTGTTTGACTCGTTCTATACAGACATTTTCTATATATTCATTGTGGGATTTGATAACATCTGTAAGATCTCTCAGAATATCACATTCTGTACGTTTGTGTTGAAGATTTTTCCATTCTCAATTTACTTAATATTAGTTTTTGGCATCAATTATTTATATCGAGTCCAAAATACCTTTATACAGAATGCTGTTCCATTTAGCCCACAAATGCTGCTTCATTAAAGCCCATGGGTGGCACTTTATGCATTCTCAAACTTTTAGGCAACATCCCTAATTTCCAAAAGTGGGATTAAATCTGTACATATTTAAATGGTTAATTTTCTTACTCAGACTCCTAAATCCCTCCCCAAATATATCCGTTTCACATAAAAGTGTGTGCGCTTCTCCTTCCGCCTAACTGGCACGTCGTCCTTACGGGCGCCACTCCTTGCAACTCCACGCTGCCCTCCAGTGGCAAAAGAAATAAGATACATTTACTATACTCGTCTGGCAGCTGCTCCCGTATAAGGTGGGTAACTCTGTATTAGGGGTCTTGGTAGACTATATTTTATACTTATGTCGGATAGATGAGGAATTAATATTCCTAACGGGTTATTGTGAGAGGCCTTAGATCTTATCCTATATGCACGCAGCCCTCGCCTCTCTGACCTTGAACACGTACTTCAATCTGATTTTTGAGACTTGAAACTGGATTTCCCAAAACAAACTGATTTTAAACACTGACAAGACTGTAACAATGGTATTTGGGACCAGAGCTAAATTGCTAAAGCTACCAATGACAGAGCTTCAGATAAAAACCAGCTCTAAAACCATCCTAGCCCCTGTTACTTGTTTGAAATATCTGATCATTCAACTCCCATTTAACATTTGGGTTGCACATTGATACCCTGACATCCAAATCCTATGCCAAACTAGGTGTACTTTAAAGGAACAAATCCTCCCTAAGGCCCTCATGCAGTAAGCAGCGATAAGCCACTTATCACCAGCTTATCGCCAAAAAAGCCACACTGATACACACACACACACACACAGATACAGACACACTGATACACACACACACACCGCGCCCTGATGGCAGGGGTGGAGGCGTGGGGCTCCTGCTCTCCTCTGTCTGCCGTTACCGAACCCTTCCTATTCCCCCCTCTCTTGCTTTTCCCTCCTTTGAGGCTCACACTGTCCAGATCTTCTCTCCTCTCCCTGTTCATGTGGCGGTCATCTATCGCCCACCTACCTCTACTCATCCCCCTTCTGCCTTTCTCTCTCACTTTGAATCCTGGCTCTCTTTCTTTCTCTCCTCAGACTCCCCTGTTCTTCTCCTTGGGGACTTCAATTGCCACATTGATGACCCCTCTCTCTCTTGGGCTTCCCGCTTTCTTTCTCTTACCTCTTCTTTTGGCCTTCAACAGTGGACTGCAGCCAGCACCCACAAGGATGGCCACTACTTAGACCTGGTTTTCACTAAAAACTTATCTCTCTCTGATTTCTCCATTTCCCCTTTTCCTCTCTCTGACCATCATCTCATCTCACTCTCTTTATCTCGCTTCTCCCCTTCTCCACCTCCATCTACCCCCCGGTTCTGCAGAAACCTGCGCTCTATTCACTTACCTGACTTTGAGTCCACTTTACACTCCTCCCTCTCCTCTCTCAGCTCTGCTACAGACCCTGACAACCTGGTCAGAAAGTACAACTCTGTCTTGTCCTCATCTCTTGATCTACATGCCCCGCTTTCTCTCTGCCGCCCTCGCCCTTCTAACCCTAGACCCTGGCTAAATTCCCACACGCGCATGCTGCGTTCCTCCACTCGTTCCTCTGAACGCCTCTGGAGGAAGTCTCACACTCTCGCAGACTTCCTTCACTACAAATTTATGCTATCCTGTTTCAACTCTGCCCTCTCGCAAGCTAAACAAGCCTACTTTTCTGCACTAATAACATGCACAAGTCTAACCCACGCCGACTGTTCTCTGTCTTTGATACTCTACTCAAACCACCCTCAGCTGCCTCTCCTTCCTCCATCTCCGCTCAGGACTTTGCAGACTATTTTAAGGAAAAGGTGGAATCCATACGGCAGAACATCCCCTGTTTCTTCCCCCCATCCTACACCTCTTCCTAACTCTCCTCCTGCCTTCCTTGAGTCTTTTTCCACTGTCTCAGAGGAGGATGTGTCGCTGTTGATCTCCTCTTCTCCCTCTACCACTTGCCCTCTTGACCCCATTCCCTCCCATCTCCTAAAACCTCTAGCTCCTACTATAATCCCTACGCTTACACACATTTTTAACTCCTCCCTCTGCTCTGGAACCTTTCCATCCTCCTTCAAACATGCAACAGTCATACCATTACTCAAAAACAGCAAGCTTGACCCTACCTGTCTTTCTAACTATCGACCTGTCTCCCTCCTGCCTTTTGCCTCTAAACTACTTGAACGTCTTGTATTCTCTCGCTTGCTCCATTTTCTCAACACTTATTCTCTCCTAGACCCTCTACAATCTGGCTTCCGCACTGCTCACTCCACGGAAACAACCCTCACTAAAATAACTGACGACCTCCATGCTGCCAAAGACAGAGGTCATTACACTCTGCTCATATTACTCGACCTCTCTGCAGCATTTGACACCGTGGACCACCCTCTTCTCCTCCACATTCTCCATACTCTAGGTATTCGGAACAAAGCTCTATCCTGGATCTCATCCTACCTCTCCCATCGTACTTTTAGTGTCTCTTCTGCTAACACCTCCTCCTCCTCTATTGATCTCTCTGTGGGGGTACCCCAGGGCTCTGTCCTGGGACCTCTTCTCTTTTCTCTGTACACACTCTCTCTAGGTGACCTAATAACATCTTTTGGGTTTAATTATCACCTCTATGCCGACGACACACAAATATACTTTTCAACACCTGACCTTACACCTGCTGTACAAACCAAAGTTTCTGAATGTCTCTCTGCTATATTATCCTGGATGGCCCTCCGACGCCTTAAACTCAACATGGCTAAAACAGAGCTCCTCATACTTCCTTCCAAACCTGGCCCTAATACCTCCTTCCACATTACTGTTGGAACTACAATCATTCACCCAGTAGCCCAAGCACGCTGCCTAGGGGTCACGTTCGACTCCTCTCTCACATTCGCCCCTCACATTCAAAACATTTCTAAAACTTGTCGCTTTTTCCTCCGCAATATAACTAAGATACGCCCTTTCCTCTGTTGTTCGACTGCTAAAACTCTGACTCAGGCCCTCATTCTCTCCTGTCTTGATTACTGTAACCTCCTGCTGTCCGGCCTTCCTGCCTCTCACCTGTCTCCCCTACAATCTATCCTAAATGCTGTTGCCAGAATCACTCTACTCTTTCCTAGATCTGTCTCAGCATCTCCCCTCATGAAATCCCTCTCCTGGCTTCCGATCAAATCCCGCATCTCACACTCCATTCTTCTCCTCACTTTTAAAGCTTTACATTCTTCTGCCCCTCCTTACATCTCATCCCTAATTTCTCGGTATGCACCATCCAGACTCTTGCGTTCTTCTCAAGGATGTCTTCTTTCTACCCCCTTTGTATCTAAAGCCCTCTCCCGCCTTAAACCTTTTTCACTGACTGCCCCACATCTCTGGAATGCCCTTCCCCTCAGTACCCGACTAGCACCCTCTCTATCCACCTTTAAGACCCACCTTAAGACACACTTGCTTAAAGAAGCATATGAATAGCACTGTGGATATTCTAAACACGATACATAATGCTTGACCCCCTGCAGACGCACTTACCAGAACTCCCTCCTACTGTCTCTGTACGTTCTCCCTACCTACCAATTAGACTGTAAGCTCCTCGGGGCAGGGACTCCTCTTCCGAAATGTTACTTTTATGTCTAAAGCACTTATTCCCATGATATGTTTTTTATATTATCTGTTATTTATTTGATTACCACATGTATTACTACTGTGAAGCGCTATGTACACTAATGGCGCTATATAAATAAAGACATACAATACAATACAATACACACACACACAGATACAGACACACTGATACACACACACACACACACACCCACCCACTAATACACACACACACACACACACACACACACACACACACACACACACACACACACACACACACTGATTCACACACACACACACACACACTGATTCACACACACACACACACACACCCACTGATTCACACACACACACACACACCCACTGATTCACACACACACAGACCCACTGATACACACACACACACACACACACACACTGAAACACACACACACACTGAAACACACACACACACTGAAACACACACACACACTGAAACACGCACACACACACACACACACACACACACACACACACACACACACACACACACACACACACACACACACACTGATACACACACACACACACACACTGACACACACACACACACACACAGATACACACAGATACACACACACACAGATACACACACACACACACACAGATACACAAACACACAGAGATACACATACACACACACACACACACACATACACACAAATACACACACACACACAGATACACATACACACACACACACACACACACACACACACACACACACACACACACACACTGATACACATACACACACACACACACACACACACACTGATACACATACACACACACACACACACACACTGATACACATACACACACACACACACACACAGATACACACACCCACACACACCCACTGATTCACACACACACACACACACACACACACACACACACACACACACACACACACACAAAGCTGTGAGCGCCGGAGGAGCAAAGGTGGGAGCGCCGGGGGGCAAAGCTGTGAGCGCCGGGGGGGGGGCAAAGGTGGGAGCGCCGGGGGGCAAAGGTGGGAGTGCCGATGGGGCAAAGGTGGGAGCGCCGGGGGGCAAAGGTGGGAGCGCCGGGGGGCAAAGGTGGGAGTGCCGATGGGGCAATGGTGGGAGCGCCGGGGGGGCAATGGTGGGAGCGCCAGGGGGGCAAAGGTACAAGGTGGTACAAAGGTAGGCGCACCCCCGCTACCACCTCCTATTACCCCCCCTGGCTGGGACCCGGGACAGAAAGGGGACACTCACCGCGAACAGAGGAGCCGGGAGCGGGAAGACACTTGTGCTCTGCACAAAGCGGAAGTCCCGCCCCCGGCTTTCTCTGACCTGCCTGCAACCAATCCCCTGCGGGCCGGCCGGCATTCTAAGTCCCGCCCCCGGCATTCTCCTTCATTCAGTCTCCCCGGCAGCATTCACACACACACATAGAAAATACTTACCGGCCGCCGCATTCTCCTCACCGCCGCTGCCCCGCAATACCGGGACCAGGGACAAAAATCGGGACATAACCGGGACGGAGCTAAAATCGGGACAGGGCAGAAAAAAACGGGACTGTCCCGGCAAAACCGGGACGAATGGTCACCCTACTTACAGACTATTCACTTGAGTGGACCATAAAGTGTCTTATAGAGGGAACTCTAAGGTGTCTTAAGATGCATTAAGATATATTATGTATGTAAATATTTATTTATATAGCGCTTTATAAGAGAGGCAATACAGTACAGAGAATTATAGTACAATAAGTGCAACAAACAAAATCAGACAATAGGAAAGGAAATCCCTGGCCTGCAGAGCTTACAGTCTTAATGCTAGATCCATGGAACTCTGTTGTGTTTACGCTAATAACGGGACATTCCTGAAATTGGTACCTGACCCTGTGTGGTAGGCAGAGACACAGGGGCAGTGCCTGCCAATATCATAAAGAGCAGTGCACTTCCTATTTAGTAGAAGTGTGTGTCAGAGTTAAGAGTTCAGTCCAGAGTTAGAGTCTGCTGAGTCTGTCACCTGGCTGGCCCAGGGTGACAGAGAGAGCCTATATCAATTGGCCGTTGGAGAAGGGGAGCCATCAGCCTCTGAGTAGAGCTGATGCAACCTTAGTTAGGGAGGTGGACCAATTCCTCTCACCCTGTTTAGGGGGCGAGGGAAGAGCTAGCCCCACCCTGGGTGCCCTTGACCTGGGGTGGTGGCAGGGACACAGAGACCATCCTGAGGGAGAGCAGTCCTGTGTGGAGGAAGACACCCTGTACCTGATATATAGTCTTGTTGCTGCTATTCTGCTGCTGTGAATAAAGAGCTGCGGCTGCTTTTAAAGATATACAGTGTGAGACTGGAATCTCTCATCCCCGAGGGGGGGGGGGGGGGGACTCTCTGGAAGGATTCCACCCGTATTCCTGGGGCTCAGAGATGGAGGCGCTGCACCATTACATACATAGTTACATAATAGATGAGGTTGAAAAAAGACGTACGTCCATCAAGTTCAACCTATGCTAAATTCAGACAACAGATACTTACTTATTGATCCAGAGGAAGGCAAACAAAAAACCCCATTAAGGGGAAAAATTTATTCCTTCCTGACTCCAAGAATTGGCAATCGGATTAATCCCTGGATCAACATCCTTCCCATATATACTTATTTGGTATATCCCTGTATACCTGTCCCATCTAAAAAGATGTCCAACCTTTTTTTGAACAAATCTATTGTATCTGCCATCACAGTCTCCATGGGTAATGAGTTCCACATTTTAACTGCCCTTACTGTAAAGAACCCTTTCCTTTGTTGCTGGTGAAATTTCCTTTCCTCCAACCTTAAGGGATGGCCCCGAGTCCTTTGTACTGCCCGTGGGATGAATAGTTCTTTTGAAAGCTCCTTGTATTGTCCCTGAATATATTTGTATATAGTTATCATATCCCCTCTTAGACGCCTCTTTTCTAATGTAAATAAATCCAATATAGCTAGCCTCTCCTCATAAGTTAGAATGTCCATCCCCTTTATTAATTTGGTGGCTCTTCTCTGCACTCTCTCTAGTTCCAAAATGTCTTTTCTTAGGATTGGTGCCCAAAATTGTACTCCATATTCAAGGTGTGGTCTTACTAATGCTTTGTAAAGGGGCATAATTATGTCTACTTCCCTTCCATCAATTGCCCGTTTGATGCAAGATAAGATCTTGTTTGCCTTTGCAGCTACTGCATGACATTGGGCACTATTGCTAAGCCTGCTGTCTACAAGCACCCCTAAATCCTTTTCCATCAAGGATTCCCCCAATATATCTCCATTTAATTTGTAAGTCGCCTTTTTATTCTTGCATCCCAAATGCATAACCTTATATTTATCTGTATTAAACCTCATTTGCCATTTACCTGCCCACGTTTCCAGTCTCTCCAAGTCCTTCTGAAGAGAAATTTCATCCTGCTCTGATAAGACGGAGGCATTCACCCCAGAAACCTGATCCTGTCATCCCCCATACCATCGCGGGAGACTCAGGCCCCCCTGTTGCCAGCAGGTATGCACCACACTCAGACACGTAGCCAGACCCTAGTACAGAGGAGGGGGGCCCGATCTGCGATTGGCCCAGGGAAGGGGGGCTACATTGGGAATCGATGTTATTTTTCTTCATATTAATGGGTATCCTCAAAGCGAATGATATGCCAAAATGACGTCCATTAGCAAAACTACAATTGTTTCTTCACTTTTTCTGCTTGATCAATAGGGTGACCAGATTTCGAAAATGAAAAACCGGGACACCTTAAAAAATAATTTATTAAACAAATTACATCACGTGACACCCCCTGTTGCCATGACAACAAGACACTCTGATGCCCCTGCAGTGTTAGTGTGTATAGAGGTGGGGGCTTTGCTTGGGCCCTTCAACTCTTACAGCCAGGGCATTATTGGCCAGGAATGCCCAGTTCGGAGGGGATTACTACTTCAAAATGTATTTGATTCGTAACAACATCAAAAAACTCTAATACCAATAACTAACAACCACAGACAATGATAATCTAAACCATCAAATAAAATGTCTACGGCCCTTGTTCAAGCATGTTTGCGGTACTTACCAGATAAATCAGTGCCTGCAATCCACGACTGTATCCGCCTCTCCGAGCGTCTGAAAGCAACCCAGCGTTCCTGGTGTGTGGCTGAAGAGGTGAGGGACTCCCTCCTCTCAAACGGAAAAGAAGAGCAAAAAATAGAGTTGGAACATACCTATCATACAGGGATGAGAGAGAGAGACAGAGAATGAGAGACAGAGAATGAGAGACAGAGAATGAGAGACAGAGAATGAGAGAGAGACAGAGAATGAGAGAGAGACACAGAGAGAGAGAGAGAGACAGAGAATGAGAGAGAGACAGAGAGAGGGACATAGGGAGAGAGAGACAAAAGTAATGTACTGTATAACCATTATACCGTACCCCCTAGTATTCGTGTAATCATTGTCCCACACCCCCTTTTACTCACGCTTTGGCAATACTGAAATGTTCTTTTGACAGAGACACACAGAGAGAAACAGAGACACACAGAGAGACACAGAGACACAGAGAGAGAGACAGAGACACAGAGAGACACAGAGACACACAGAGAGAGACAGAGACACAGAGAGAGAGAGAGAGACACAGAGAGAGAGAGAGAGACACGGGCCTATTTAGTAAGCGTCGATAAGGCTGCGTCTATAGTATTTCAGACGGAGGGAAGGCACACACGCTGCAATACACTTGCTGAAGCCTGAGCTTTTTTATGGCTTTGCAGGGTATGCAGCGGGTGCGATTGGGGGCGTGGCAATAAATATTTGGAGGCGTGGCAATAACGTTCCGGCGCGGACGTCACTTTCCTACCTCACATCCCGATCCACCGGCATTTTTTCAGATGCAGCATCTGAAGCACTGTGCAGACAAGAAGAAAAATGCACACAATGCGCACCAGAGATTAAAATATAGTAAATTATTTATTAATAAAACAAGAAATAACCGAGGAGGATCCAACCCCACCTCAGTACTTTCTTCTCGTTGCTATTGCCACACTATACGTCCTGACGCCGGAAGGGAAGTTGGTACGCGACCAAGACGAGACACCGGATTTACAGTGGAACCACAACATACCACAGATTGCTGGAGGACCACACTGCGAGGGGCGCAGCCTATCGAGTTTCCCGGTCATCGTCCAAAGTCTGGAGCTGCGGAGTGACCACCGGATTACCACGGAGCCCGAGCCTGTCTCATACAATGCTTTTACCAAACGGATGTTTGTGAGTTTGCTATTTTTATCTTGTCCAGGAAATGAAATTGTTAAACCGAATTTACACATGGAGCGGGCGCTTTCTCTTCTTTTTTTTGTTTAGATATCTATCGAGGAGGTGGTTGTTTCCCTGAAGAGAGCGGCCAGGGCTCCAGAGGACGCCCGAATTGGATCCTTTTATGATTGAGTTATAACATAGCTATTAGAGCTAGGTTTCTGGACTTTTATTGTGTTTAGGCATAGTGTTTATTATTATTTTATTACAGCTACTTTTTAGTAATTGCACTGTTATTAATTCTGACCACTAATTCTCACTGCCATTATAATCTCTCTCTAGCCACAACCAAATTGCTATATCAGCTATATTATTTATTGGTTATACCAGGGGAGCACAAACTTTTGCAGCTCGCCCCCCTGCCGGTGCTCGCGCCCCCCCCCCCTTACCTTGATGCGGCGTCATGTGACCTGCAGCGGCATTTGACGAGGGTGACGTCACATGACCCCGCAGCGTAATTTAACATACTGTGCTATATCTATGCACACACAGCTGTCTCTAGGCATAAAACACATCCACACCGGGGGAAGGACCAGCACAGATAACATTCCAAGAGACACTGTTTTTAAGTATACCTTTTGCTTGCTTCATTCATTGTAACATCGCCGGAAGAAGAGATCAGTGTATCTCGAAAGCTCGCACAAATAAAAGCATTTCGTTAGCCACAGAACGGTATTATCTATTTATTTTTTGATTATTGAAGCTCGGCTAACACGGTACTGATACCTCTATATATATATATTGCGCGCGCACACACACATATAACGTTTTATCCAACTTTTTCATTTATCATTTGTAGAGAAAATGAACAATGTCGCCAGAAGTGCTATTTTTCAAAATGTAACATCTCTACTAATTAGTGTAAAATGATACTTCATATAAAGCAGGTTATGGGACCCATTATAAAATGACCTTCATGTTTCTTATCACATACCAGTATATGGATACTTTCTATTATCACAAGCTGCTAACATGTGACAGGGCTCAGAGTCTGAGCACAGAATGTGACATACAGAACATTCTCATTCTAAATTTCAAAAAATATTGTGTTGATTTCTGACCTGACTGCCGTGGTTACAGCTCAACCACTCTGTTCTACTGTATGTCACCACTTTCTGCCACAACCAGCTGACGGTGGATCTGCAAGGAGTTCAACGCTTATTGGCATCACATCTGTTGCTTGGTTGACGTATCATTTCTCCAGCTTTTTATTGTATTGTTTTTAAATAGATTATATTTATTTAGTTGAATAGATATTTATTTAGTTTAATAGATATTTATTTAGTTTAATAGATTATATTTCTAAGTTTAATAAGTTATATTTCTTAGTTTAATAAGTTATATTTCTTAGTTTAATAAAATATATTTCTTAGTTTAATAAGTTATATTTCTTAGTTTAATAAGTTATATTTGTTAGTTTAATAAATTATATTTCTTAGTTTAATAAGTTATATTTCTTAGTTAATAGATTATATTTGTTAGCACAGTAGATTATATTTACTAGTATTTAAGTCTCCCCCTCAGTGCCCCATTAGGACCCGTGCGCATATTTCACATCTTTTCGGAGTCGCTTATTTTTTAGACCCTCGGAGCCGAAACCTAAAGGGGTCAGCTAAGAAAGTTCGGATCAAGAGGAGCCGCACAGCTTAACGACAGAACATTTCCAAGGGAGATGGAGACAATTTGGGTAAGATCTGATTAAAGGACATCCTTTGAGGAAGGAAAGGGTGACAGGGGAGTCTAAGAGGGGGGTGAGAGAGCAAGGTGGTGTGTCAGATTGGGGCAGAGCAAGAGAACGCAAAAATGATGGGGATTTGCTGCACACCAAAAAAAAACAATAAGTAGTGATACTTTTACCGGTACCCCTTAGTCTCAGGGAAGACCGGCATTTCGTCCAATGGATACAATATGATTGATGGGAAAGGGCACACGGATTTGAATAAAAAAAGATAATTTATTGTGCCACAGACTACAATGTTTCGGCTGCTGGCCTTTCTTTGCTGGATTTAGTGGGTTTAGCCACTTTACCTGAGAAAGACCAGCAGGCCGAAATGTTGTTGTCTATGGCAGTGCAAGAGAAAACAGGTTGGGGGGGGTGGGTTCTCGCAAAGTCGCCGACCCATGGGTGAGTGTCCCCGGTGGAAACTAGTCCTGGACCCCGGGAAAGCTGTCTGTGGCCCATACAAGCTGAGTAACATGTAAAAAGGACACATGTATGTTCAGAATGAGTTAGCATGGTATTTTGAGAGGCACCATAGCAGGTCAGTGCAAGTCAGTGCAGAGCACTGCAAGGTCAGTCAATATGAGGAAGGGTCCGATGGAGGAGTTGGAGGGTCCCAGAATATCTCTTAAAGCAGGGGTGCGCAAATCAAGGGGCACGACATTTTCTTGGGAGGAGGGGCTCGGCGCTTACAGAGGCCCCTCGCTCTTCCCCACAGCATTTAAATTAAATGCCGGAGATCGCGTGCAAGGCCTCTGTAAGTTCCCTTTCCTTGTCTCCGGCGGCTTCTGGCGACAGCAATGTGGCGTCACATGATGTGGCATTGCCATAGCAACGTGATATCACATGACGTCGTTACATCAGAACGTCGGAGACAAGGTGGGGAAGGTGGAGGGGGGAGCAGGGGGAAAAGGTTGTGCAACCCTGTCTTAAAGCATTGCCTTGCATACAGATCAGAGGCCAAGAATGGATATGGATATCCGATGTGAAGCCGGAAATAAGACAGAAAAGACCGTTTCGGGGGAAGAAGGTGAGTGATGAAATAGCCGTCACTGTGTAACTCTTCCAATTACCTGCAACTTCATGCAGAGAAATAGCAACGCTTGTTTTTAACGTGCTAAGCGCCTAATGGGGAATTCAACTGCTGAGAAGTTAAGGGAGTTACTAACCCAAACTCAGCGACGTTTCTGTGTCTCTGTGATAACTCCCCCAGGACATGCCTGAAAACCAGAGGTAACTCAATGTATTTTTGATAAATAGAAACATGACCTTCTGGGGAGGGGTATATAATGGGTACTGGGCCTGGTGAGGTGGGTATAACGAGTACTGGGCCTGGGGAGGGGCGTATAACAGGGTACTGGGCCTGGGGAGGTGGGTATAACGGGTATTTGCCCTGTGGAGGGCGGTATAACGTGGTATTGGGGATGGGGTATAAGTGGCACAGGAGCTCTTGCGATACAGAGTATCACTGTCCCTGGTTACAAACACTTCATGTCTCCTGCAGATCAGGACACACACGAAGGTGGTGCCCTTTGTGCCACCAGACGACGAGGCGGGCTACGAGGCGGACGACGAGGCATACGACAAAGCGGGCGTCAAGTGGAACAATGAGGTGGGCTACAAGGCGGCCGATGACGCAGACGTGGTGTACGATGACCAAGGAGCATACGACAGGTGTGGCCGGATCTGCTGCTTCACCTTTTTTAGGCGGAGGAGAAGACCCCGGGAGCAGGTAGGAGAATACGAGAGGTGCGGACAGATCTGCTGCTTCACCTTTTTTAGGCGGAGAAGAAGCCAGGTGCAGGTAGCAGAGGAGCCAGGGCGTAGATACAGGGGTATTCTAGGGGCCCTGAGAAGTTGGTTTGACCGCAGGAGAGGCAGATAAGATCAGGAAGGCTGAGGGAGGGGCAGGTACTAGAGGGAGATAGGGATATTGGGCGTGAGAGGGTGAGAGAGAACAAGGAGCAGGGCCAGAGCACGGGTTTCATGCGCCCGAGGCAAAACTTAAAATTTGTGCCCCAGTTGTATAAAAAATAATAAGATAAATAAAATAATAAAATAAACAGTGGCGTAGATATCGGGGCTGCAGGGGGGTGCGACCGCACCCCAGCGCAACGCAAAATAAAAATAAAAGGGCGCCAAAATACTGGATAAAAAAAAGAATAATAATTTTAAAAAAAAGATAAATAAATAAAATAATAAGAGGAAAAAATAATAATGATTATTAATGCGCCCCTAGGACCTCTGCGCGCTAGGCGACCGCCTAATGGCCGGCCGGCCCTGCGAGGTATGCGGGAGGAAAAGGGGTGAATGGGATAGACATGCAGGGGGATGGGGGAGCAGGTGAGTTATACACAGGGGCACAAGGGCCCCATCACCCGCATCTCTATATACTGAGTGTGCCCCTGTGTATAACAACGCTGATCTGTGCTGCTCCATCTGATCTCACTGCGCAGTGATCCAGGGACCATCCGATCGCCATTTAATGGGGTCAGGAAGGAATTTTTTTCCCCCATTGCACAGCAGGGGTTATGTTTCGCCTTCCTCTGGATCACAGCAACAAACTGCACTTTGTGCATGAATTATCAGTGAGATCTTTATACACCCTGCATTGGTCTTCACCCCTTTGCTGCCGGAGGGGCCTGCAATGCATTGCTCTGCGTGTTACTATATCGCTCTGCAATGTGCTGCAGGCCCCTCCCAGCAAAGAGATTCATTATTTCAATAAAATACTCTCTTTAATCAAACCTATGTGTAGTGTCTTTTCTATCCGTTGTATCTATTGCTAACAGCTCAGTGATTCTTCCCCAGGACGCTGCACTAGTGTCACGCTGCCAAGCCCAGGTGTGAGGGAGATTTATAGGGTCACATATACACTTCTGCCAAAACACGAGTGCAAACAGGAAGCCCCTCTGATCTCATATATTTTATTACACAAAACGGTATCTAAAAAGGTAAAAATAACATACATGGGATTCTGCTACAAATATCTCTCTAATTACAAACCAATTAGCAAATCATTCAGATTAGTCGAGCGAAAAGAAAGGGTTAAGTATCTCATGTACAGTATATGCAGTGTAGGCTGTTCTGCAGCATTACATGCAGGGGACAACGTTTAGGGGATATAAGTAATGCTGATCTCAGAGCTGACCGGCTGACCTGCTCTACCGGCTGACCGGCTGACCTGCTCTTCTGGCTGACCTGCTGACCTGCTCTACTGGCTGACCGGCTGACCTGCTCTACCGGCTGACCGGCTTCTCTTCTTTCAGCTAAATGACCTGAATTGTGGCCCCTGTATCTCCCAATTAAACGTTTTATTGGCATATTCTTGTTTGACTCGTTCTATACAGACATTTTCTATATATTCATTGTGGGATTTGATAACATCTGTAAGATCTCTCAGAATATCACATTCTGTACGTTTGTGTTGAAGATTTTTCCATTCTCAATTTACTTAATATTAGTTTTTGGCATCAATTATTTATATCGAGTCCAAAATACCTTTATACAGAATGCTGTTCCCTTTAGCCCACAAATGCTGCTTCATTAAAGCCCATGGGTGGCACTTTATGCATTCTCAAACTTTTAGGCAACATCCCTAATTTCCAAAAGTGGGATAAAATCTGTGCATATTTAAATGGTTAATTTTCTTACTCAGACTCCTAAATCCCTCCCCAAATATATCCGTTTCACATAAAAGTGTGTGCGCTTCTCCTTCCGCCTAACTGGCACGTCGTCCTTACGGGCGCCACTCCTTGCAACTCCACGCTGCCCTCCAGTGGCAAAAGAAATAAGATACATTTACTATACTCGTCTGGCAGCTGCTCCCGTATAAGGTGGGTAACTCTGTATTAGGGGTCTTGGTAGACTATATTTTATACTTATGTCGGATAGATGAGGAATTAATATTCCTAACGGGTTATTGTGAGAGGCCTTAGATCTTATCCTATATGCACGCAGCCCTCGCCTCTCTGACCTTGAACACGTACTTCAATCTGATTTTTGAGACTTGAAACTGGATTTCCCAAAACAAACTGATTTTAAACACTGACAAGACTGTAACAATGGTATTTGGGACCAGAGCTAAATTGCTAAAGCTACCAATGACAGAGCTTCAGATAAAAACCAGCTCTAAAACCATCCTAGCCCCTGTTACTTGTTTGAAATATCTGATCATTCAACTCCCATTTAACATTTGGGTTGCACATTGATACCCTGACATCCAAATCCTATGCCAAACTAGGTGTACTTTAAAGGAACAAATCCTCCCTAAGGCCCTCATGCAGTAAGCAGCGATAAGCCACTTATCACCAGCTTATCGCCAAAAAAGCCACACTGATACACACACACACACACACAGATACAGACACACTGATACACACACACACACACCGCGCCCTGATGGCAGGGGTGGAGGCGTGGGGCTCCTGCTCTCCTCTGTCTGCCGTTACCGAACCCTTCCTATTCCCCCCTCTCTTGCTTTTCCCTCCTTTGAGGCTCACACTGTCCAGATCTTCTCTCCTCTCCCTGTTCATGTGGCGGTCATCTATCGCCCACCTACCTCTACTCATCCCCCTTCTGCCTTTCTCTCTCACTTTGAATCCTGGCTCTCTTTCTTTCTCTCCTCAGACTCCCCTGTTCTTCTCCTTGGGGACTTCAATTGCCACATTGATGACCCCTCTCTCTCTTGGGCTTCCCGCTTTCTTTCTCTTACCTCTTCTTTTGGCCTTCAACAGTGGACTGCAGCCAGCACCCACAAGGATGGCCACTACTTAGACCTGGTTTTCACTAAAAACTTATCTCTCTCTGATTTCTCCATTTCCCCTTTTCCTCTCTCTGACCATCATCTCATCTCATTCTCTTTATCTCGCTTCTCCCCTTCTCCACCTCCATCTACCCCCCGGTTCTGCAGAAACCTGCGCTCTATTCACTTACCTGACTTTGAGTCCACTTTACACTCCTCCCTCTCCTCTCTCAGCTCTGCTACAGACCCTGACAACCTGGTCAGAAAGTACAACTCTGTCTTGTCCTCATCTCTTGATCTACATGCCCCGCATTCTCTCTGCCGCCCTCGCCCTTCTAACCCTAGACCCTGGCTAAATTCCCACACGCGCATGCTGCGTTCCTCCACTCGTTCCTCTGAACGCCTCTGGAGGAAGTCTCACACTCTCGCAGACTTCCTTCACTACAAATTTATGCTATCCTGTTTCAACTCTGCCCTCTCGCAAGCTAAACAAGCCTACTTTTCTGCACTAATAACATGCACAAGTCTAACCCACGCCGACTGTTCTCTGTCTTTGATACTCTACTCAAACCACCCTCAGCTGCCTCTCCTTCCTCCATCTCCGCTCAGGACTTTGCAGACTATTTTAAGGAAAAGGTGGAATCCATACGGCAGAACATCCCCTGTTTCTTCCCCCCATCCTACACCTCTTCCTAACTCTCCTCCTGCCTTCCTTGAGTCTTTTTCCACTGTCTCAGAGGAGGATGTGTCGCTGTTGATCTCCTCTTCTCCCTCTACCACTTGCCCTCTTGACCCCATTCCCTCCCATCTCCTAAAACCTCTAGCTCCTACTATAATCCCTACGCTTACACACATTTTTAACTCCTCCCTCTGCTCTGGAACCTTTCCATCCTCCTTCAAACATGCAACAGTCATACCATTACTCAAAAACAGCAAGCTTGACCCTACCTGTCTTTCTAACTATCGACCTGTCTCCCTCCTGCCTTTTGCCTCTAAACTACTTGAACGTCTTGTATTCTCTCGCTTGCTCCATTTTCTCAACACTTATTCTCTCCTAGACCCTCTACAATCTGGCTTCCGCACTGCTCACTCCACGGAAACAACCCTCACTAAAATAACTGACGAGCTCCATGCTGCCAAAGACAGAGGTCATTACACTCTGCTCATATTACTCGACCTCTCTGCAGCATTTGACACCGTGGACCACCCTCTTCTCCTCCACATTCTCCATACTCTAGGTATTCGGAACAAAGCTCTATCCTGGATCTCATCCTACCTCTCCCATCGTACTTTTAGTGTCTCTTCTGCTAACACCTCCTCCTCCTCTATTGATCTCTCTGTGGGGGTACCCCAGGGCTCTGTCCTGGGACCTCTTCTCTTTTCTCTGTACACACTCTCTCTAGGTGACCTAATAACATCTTTTGGGTTTAATTATCACCTCTATGCCGACGACACACAAATATACTTTTCAACACCTGACCTTACACCTGCTGTACAAACCAAAGTTTCTGAATGTCTCTCTGCTATATCATCCTGGATGGCCCTCCGACGCCTTAAACTCAACATGGCTAAAACAGAGCTCCTCATACTTCCTCCCAAACCTGGCCCTAATACCTCCTTCCACATTACTGTTGGAACTACAATCATTCACCCAGTAGCCCAAGCACGCTGCCTAGGGGTCACGTTCGACTCCTCTCTCACATTCGCCCCTCACATTCAAAACATTTCTAAAACTTGTCGCTTTTTCCTCCGCAATATAACTAAGATACGCCCTTTCCTCTGTTGTTCGACTGCTAAAACTCTGACTCAGGCCCTCATTCTCTCCTGTCTTGATTACTGTAACCTCCTGCTGTCCGGCCTTCCTGCCTCTCACCTGTCTCCCCTACAATCTATCCTAAATGCTGTTGCCAGAATCACTCTACTCTTTCCTAGATCTGTCTCAGCATCTCCCCTCATGAAATCCCTCTCCTGGCTTCCGATCAAATCCCGCATCTCACACTCCATTCTTCTCCTCACTTTTAAAGCTTTACATTCTTCTGCCCCTCCTTACATCTCATCCCTAAT
>NC_134498.1:10230323-10285323 GCF_040206685.1 Ascaphus truei
AAGGGATGGCCCCGAGTCCTTTGTACTGCCCGTGGGATGAATAGTTCTTTTGAAAGCTCCTTGTATTGTCCCTGAATATATTTGTATATAGTTATCATATCCCCTCTTAGACGCCTCTTTTCTAATGTAAATAAATCCAATATAGCTAGCCTCTCCTCCTAAGTTAGAATGTCCATCCCCTTTATTAATTTGATGGCTCTTCTCTGCACTCTCTCTAGTTCCAAAATGTCTTTTCTTAGGATTGGTGCCCAAAATTGTACTCCATATTCAAGGTGTGGTCTTACTAATGCTTTGTAAAGGGGCATAATTATGTCTACTTCCCTTCCATCAATTGCCCGTTTGATGCAAGATAAGATCTTGTTTGCCTTTGCAGCTACTGCATGACATTGGGCACTATTGCTAAGCCTGCTGTCTACAAGCACCCCTAAATCCTTCTCCATCAAGGATTCCCCCAATATATCTCCATTTAATTTGTAAGTCGCCTTTTTATTCTTGCATCCCAAATGCATAACCTTACATTTATCTGTATTAAACCTCATTTGCCATTTACCTGCCCACGTTTCCAGTCTCTCCAAGTCCTTCTGAAGAGAAATTTCATCCTGCTCTGATAAGACGGAGGCATTCACCCCAGAAACCTGATCCTGTCATCCCCCATACCATCGCGGGAGACTCAGGCCCCCCTGTTGCCAGCAGGTATGCACCACACTCAGACACGTAGCCAGACCCTAGTACAGAGGAGGGGGGCCCGATCTGCGATTGGCCCAGGGAAGGGGGGCTACATTGGGAATCGATGTTATTTTTCTTCATATTAATGGGTATCCTCAAAGCGAATGATATGCCAAAATGACGTCCATTAGCAAAACTACAATTGTTTCTTCACTTTTTCTGCTTGATCAATAGGGTGACCAGATTTCGAAAATGAAAAACCGGGACACCTTAAAAAATAATTTATTAAACAAATTACATCACGTGACACCCCCTGTTGCCATGACAACAAGACACTCTGATGCCCCTGCAGTGTTAGTGTGTATAGAGGTGGGGGCTTTGCTTGGGCCCTTCAACTCTTACAGCCAGGGCATTATTGGCCAGGAATGCCCAGTTCGGAGGGGATTACTACTTCAAAATGTATTTGATTCGTAACAACATCAAAAAACTCTAATACCAATAACTAACAACCACAGACAATGATAATCTAAATCATCAAATAAAATGTCTACGGCCCTTGTTCAAGCATGTTTGCGGTACTTACCAGATAAATCAGTGCCTGCAATCCACGACTGTATCCGCCTCTCCGAGCGTCTGAAAGCAACCCAGCGTTCCTGGTGTGTGGCTGAAGAGGTGAGGGACTCCCTCCTCTCAAACGGAAAAGAAGAGCAAAAAATAGAGTTGGAACATACCTATCATACAGGGATGAGAGAGAGAGAGACAGAGAATGAGAGAGAGACAGAGAATGAGAGAGAGACAGAGAATGAGAGAGAGACAGAGAATGAGAGAGAGACAGAGAATGAGAGGCAGAGAATGAGAGACAGAGAATGAGAGAGAGACAGAGAATGAGAGAGAGACACAGAGAGAGAGAGAGACAGAGAATGAGAGAGAGACAGAGAGAGGGACATAGGGAGAGAGAGACAAAAGTAATGTACTGTATAACCATTATACCGTACCCCCTAGTATTCGTGTAATCATTGTCCCACACCCCCTTTTACTCACGCTTTGGCAATACTGAAATGTTCTTTTGACAGAGACACACAGAGAGAAACAGAGACACACAGAGAGAGACAGAGACACAGAGAGAGAGACAGAGACACAGAGAGACACACAGAGAGAGACAGAGACACACAGAGAGAGACAGAGACACAGAGAGAGAGAGAGAGAGACACAGAGAGAGAGAGAGACACGGGCCTATTTAGTAAGCGTCGATAAGGCTGCGTCTATAGTATTTCAGACGGAGGGAAGGCACACACGCTGCAATACACTTGCTGAAGCCTGAGCTTTTTTATGGCTTTGCAGGGTATGCAGCGGGTGCGATTGGGGGCGTGGCAATAAATATTTGGAGGCGTGGCAATAACGTTCCGGCGCGGACGTCACTTTCCTACCTCACATCCCGATCCACCGGCATTTTTTCAGATGCAGCATCTGAAGCACTGTGCAGACAAGAAGAAAAATGCACACAATGCGCACCAGAGATTAAAATATAGTAAATTATTTATTAATAAAACAAGAAATAACCGAGGAGGATCCAACCCCACCTCAGTACTTTCTTCTCGTTGCTATTGCCACACTATACGTCCTGACGCCGGAAGGGAAGTTGGTACGCGACCAAGACGAGACACCGGATTTACAGTGGAACCACAACATACCACAGATTGCTGGAGGACCACACTGCGAGGGGCGCAGCCTATCGAGTTTCCCGGTCATCGTCCAAAGTCTGGAGCTGCGGAGTGACCACCGGATTACCACGGAGCCCGAGCCTGTCTCACACAATGCTTTTACCAAACGGATGTTTGTGAGTTTGCTATTTTTATCTTGTCCAGGAAATGAAATTGTTAAACCGAATTTACACATGGAGCGGGCGCTTTCTCTTCTTTTTTTTGTTTAGATATCTATCGAGGAGGTGGTTGTTTCCCTGAAGAGAGCGGCCAGGGCTCCAGAGGACGCCCGAATTGGATCCTTTTATGATTGAGTTATAACATAGCTATTAGAGCTAGGTTTCTGGACTTTTATTGTGTTTAGGCATAGTGTTTATTATTATTTTATTACAGCTACTTTTTAGTAATTGCACTGTTATTAATTCTGACCACTAATTCTCACTGCCATTATAATCTCTCTCTAGCCACAACCAAATTGCTATATCAGCTATATTATTTATTGGTTATACCAGGGGAGCACAAACTTTTGCAGCTCGCCCCCCTGCCGGTGCTCGCGCCCCCCCCCCCTTACCTTGATGCGGCGTCATGTGACCTGCAGCGGCATTTGACGAGGGTGACGTCACATGACCCCGCAGCGTAATTTAACATACTGTGCTATATCTATGCACACACAGCTGTCTCTAGGCATAAAACACATCCACACCGGGGGAAGGACCAGCACAGATAACATTCCAAGAGACACTGTTTTTAAGTATACCTTTTGCTTGCTTCATTCATTGTAACATCGCCGGAAGAAGAGATCAGTGTATCTCGAAAGCTCGCACAAATAAAAGCATTTCGTTAGCCACAGAACGGTATTATCTATTTATTTTTTGATTATTGAAGCTCGGCTAACACGGTACTGATACCTCTATATATATATATTGCGCGCGCACACACACATATAACGTTTTATCCAACTTTTTCATTTATCATTTGTAGAGAAAATGAACAATGTCGCCAGAAGTGCTATTTTTCAAAATGTAACATCTCTACTAATTAGTGTAAAATGATACTTCATATAAAGCAGGTTATGGGACCCATTATAAAATGACCTTCATGTTTCTTATCACATACCAGTATATGGATACTTTCTATTATCACAAGCTGCTAACATGTGACAGGGCTCAGAGTCTGAGCCCAGAATGTGACATACAGAACATTCTCATTCTAAATTTCAAAAAATATTGTGTTGATTTCTGACCTGACTGCCGTGGTTACAGCTCAACCACTCTGTTCTACTGTATGTCACCACTTTCTGCCACAACCAGCTGACGGTGGATCTGCAAGGAGTTCAACGCTTATTGGCATCACATCTGTTGCTTGGTTGACGTATCATTTCTCCAGCTTTTTATTGTATTGTTTCTAAATAGATTATATTTATTTAGTTGAATAGATATTTATTTAGTTGAATAGATATTTATTTAGTTTAATAGATTATATTTCTAAGTTTAATAAGTTATATTTCTTAGTTTAATAAGTTATATTTCTTAGTTTAATAAAATATATTTCTTAGTTTAATAAGTTATATTTCTTAGTTTAATAAGTTATATTTGTTAGTTTAATAAATTATATTTCTTAGTTTAATAAGTTATATTTCTTAGTTAATAGATTATATTTGTTAGCACAGTAGATTATATTTACTAGTATTTAAGTCTCCCCCTCAGTGCCCCATTAGGACCCGTGCGCATATTTCACATCTTTTCGGAGTCGCTTATTTTTTAGACCCTCGGAGCCGAAACCTAAAGGGGTCAGCTAAGAAAGTTCGGATCAAGAGGAGCCGCACAGCTTAAAGACAGAACATTTCCAAGGGAGATGGAGACAATTTGGGTAAGATCTGATTAAAGGACATCCTTTGAGGAAGGAAAGGGTGACAGGGGAGTCTAAGAGGGGGGTGAGAGAGCAAGGTGGTGTGTCAGATTGGGGCAGAGCAAGAGAACGCAAAAATGATGGGGATTTGCTGCACACCAAAAAAAAACAATAAGTAGTGATACTTTTACCGGTGCCCCTTAGTCTCAGGGAAGACCGGCATTTCGTCCAATGGATACAATATGATTGATGGGAAAGGGCACACGGATTTGAATAAAAAAAGATAATTTATTGTGCCACAGACTACAATGTTTCGGCTGCTGGCCTTTCTTTGCTGGATTTAGTGGGTTTAGCCACTTTACCTGAGAAAGACCAGCAGGCCGAAATGTTGTTGTCTATGGCAGTGCAAGAGAAAACAGGTTGGGGGGGGTGGGTTCTCGCAAAGTCGCCGACCCATGGGTGAGTGTCCCCGGTGGAAACTAGTCCTGGACCCCGGGAAAGCTGTCTGTGGCCCATACAAGCTGAGTAACATGTAAAAAGGACACATGTATGTTCAGAATGAGTTAGCATGGTATTTTGAGAGGCACCATAGCAGGTCAGTGCAAGTCAGTGCAGAGCACTGCAAGGTCAGTCAATATGAGGAAGGGTCCGATGGAGGAGTTGGAGGGTCCCAGAATATCTCTTAAAGCAGGGGTGCGCAAATCAAGGGGCACGACATTTTCTTGGGAGGAGGGGCTCGGCGCTTACAGAGGCCCCTCGCTCTTCCCCACAGCATTTAAATTAAATGCCGGAGATCGCGTGCAAGGCCTCTGTAAGTTCCCTTTCCTTGTCTCCGGCGGCTTCTGGCGACAGCAATGTGGCGTCACATGATGTGGCATTGCCATAGCAACGTGATATCACATGACGTCGTTACATCAGAACGTCGGAGACAAGGTGGGGAAGGTGGAGGGGGGAGCAGGGGGAAAAGGTTGTGCAACCCTGTCTTAAAGCATTGCCTTGCATACAGATCAGAGGCCAAGAATGGATATGGATATCCGATGTGAAGCCGGAAATAAGACAGAAAAGACCGTTTCGGGGGAAGAAGGTGAGTGATGAAATAGCCGTCACTGTGTAACTCTTCCAATTACCTGCAACTTCATGCAGAGAAATAGCAACGCTTGTTTTTAACGTGCTAAGCGCCTAATGGGGAATTCAACTGCTGAGAAGTTAAGGGAGTTACTAACCCAAACTCAGCGACGTTTCTGTGTCTCTGTGATAACTCCCCCAGGACATGCCTGAAAACCAGAGGTAACTCAATGTATTTTTGATAAATAGAAACATGACCTTCTGGGGAGGGGTATATAATGGGTACTGGGCCTGGTGAGGTGGGTATAACGAGTACTGGGCCTGGGGAGGGGCGTATAACAGGGTACTGGGCCTTGGGAAGGTTGTATAACTGGGTACTGGGCCTGGGGAGGTGGGTATAACGGGTATTTGCCCTGTGGAGGGCGGTATAACGTGGTATTGGGGATGGGGTATAAGTGGCACAGGAGCTCTTGCGATACAGAGTATCACTGTCCCTGGTTACAAACACTTCATGTCTCCTGCAGATCAGGACACACACGAAGGTGGTGCCCTTTGTGCCACCAGACGACGAGGCGGGCTACGAGGCGGACGACGAGGCATACGACAAAGCGGGCGTCAAGTGGAACAATGAGGTGGGCTACAAGGCGGCCGATGACGCAGACGTGGTGTACGATGACCAAGGAGCATACGACAGGTGTGGCCGGATCTGCTGCTTCACCTTTTTTAGGCGGAGGAGAAGACCCCGGGAGCAGGTAGGAGAATACGAGAGGTGCGGACAGATCTGCTGCTTCACCTTTTTTAGGCGGAGAAGAAGCCAGGTGCAGGTAGCAGAGGAGCCAGGGCGTAGATACAGGGGTATTCTAGGGGCCCTGAGAAGTTGGTTTGACCGCAGGAGAGGCAGATAAGATCAGGAAGGCTGAGGGAGGGGCAGGTACTAGAGGGAGATAGGGATATTGGGCGTGAGAGGGTGAGAGAGAACAAGGAGCAGGGCCAGAGCACGGGTTTCATGCGCCCGAGGCAAAACTTAAAATTTGTGCCCCAGTTGTATAAAAAATAATAAGATAAATAAAATAATAAAATAAACAGTGGCGTAGATATCGGGGCTGCAGGGGGGTGCGACCGCACCCCAGCGCAACGCAAAATAAAAATAAAAGGGCGCCAAAATACTGGATAAAAAAAAGAATAATAATTTAAAAAAAAAGATAAATAAATAAAATAATAAGAGGAAAAAATAATAATGATTATTAATGCGCCCCTAGGACCTCTGCGCGCTAGGCGACCGCCTAATGGCCGGCCGGCCCTGCGAGGTATGCGGGAGGAAAAGGGGTGAATGGGATAGATATGCAGGGGGATGGGGGAGCAGGTGAGTTATACACAGGGGCACAAGGGCCCCATCACCCGCATCTCTATATACTGAGTGTGCCCCTGTGTATAACAACGCTGATCTGTGCTGCTCCATCTGATCTCACTGCGCAGTGATCCAGGGACCATCCGATCGCCATTTAATGGGGTCAGGAAGGAATTTTTTTCCCCCATTGCACAGCAGGGGTTATGTTTCGCCTTCCTCTGGATCACAGCAACAAACTGCACTTTGTGCATGAATTATCAGTGAGATCTTTATACACCCTGCATTGGTCTTCACCCCTTTGCTGCCGGAGGGGCCTGCAATGCATTGCTCTGCGTGTTACTATATCGCTCTGCAATGTGCTGCAGGCCCCTCCCAGCAAAGAGATTCATTATTTCAATAAAATACTCTCTTTAATCAAACCTATGTGTAGTGTCTTTTCTATCCGTTGTATCTATTACTAACAGCTCAGTGATTCTTCCCCAGGACGCTGCACTAGTGTCACGCTGCCAAGCCCAGGTGTGAGGGAGATTTATAGGGTCACATATACACTTCTGCCAAAACACGAGTGCAAACAGGAAGCCCCTCTGATCTCATATATTTTATTACACAAAACGGTATCTAAAAAGGTAAAAATAACATACATGGGATTCTGCTACAAATATCTCTCTAATTACAAACCAATTAGCAAATCATTCAGATTAGTCGAGCGAAAAGAAAGGGTTAAGTATCTCATGTACAGTATATGCAGTGTAGGCTGTTCTGCAGCATTACATGCAGGGGACAACGTTTAGGGGATATAAGTAATGCTGATCTCAGAGCTGACCGGCTGACCTGCTCTACCGGCTGACCGGCTGACCTGCTCTTCTGGCTGACCTGCTGACCTGCTCTACTGGCTGACCGGCTGACCTGCTCTACCGGCTGACCGGCTTCTCTTCTTTCAGCTAAATGACCTGAATTGTGGCCCCTGTATCTCCCAATTAAACGTTTTATTGGCATATTCTTGTTTGACTCGTTCTATACAGACATTTTCTATATATTCATTGTGGGATTTGATAACATCTGTAAGATCTCTCAGAATATCACATTCTGTACGTTTGTGTTGAAGATTTTTCCATTCTCAATTTACTTAATATTAGTTTTTGGCATCAATTATTTATATCGAGTCCAAAATACCTTTATACAGAATGCTGTTCCATTTAGCCCACAAATGCTGCTTCATTAAAGCCCATGGGTGGCACTTTATGCATTCTCAAACTTTTAGGCAACATCCCTAATTTCCAAAAGTGGGATTAAATCTGTACATATTTAAATGGTTAATTTTCTTACTCAGACTCCTAAATCCCTCCCCAAATATATCCGTTTCACATAAAAGTGTGTGCGCTTCTCCTTCCGCCTAACTGGCACGTCGTCCTTACGGGCGCCACTCCGTGTAACTCCACGCTGCCCTCCAGTGGCAAAAGAAATAAGATACATTTACTATACTCGTCTGGCAGCTGCTCCCGTATAAGGTGGGTAACTCTGTATTAGGGGTCTTGGTAGACTATATTTTATACTTATGTCGGATAGATGAGGAATTAATATTCCTAACGGGTTATTGTGAGAGGCCTTAGATCTTATCCTATATGCACGCAGCCCTCGCCTCTCTGACCTTGAACACATACTTCAATCTGATTTTTGAGACTTGAAACTGGATTTCCCAAAACAAACTGATTTTAAACACTGACAAGACTGTAACAATGGTATTTGGGACCAGAGCTAAATTGCTAAAGCTACCAATGACAGAGCTTCAGATAAAAACCAGCTCTAAAACCATCCTAGCCCCTGTTACTTGTTTGAAATATCTGATCATTCAACTCCCATTTAACATTTGGGTTGCACATTGATACCCTGACATCCAAATCCTATGCCAAACTAGGTGTACTTTAAAGGAACAAATCCTCCCTAAGGCCCTCATGCAGTAAGCAGCGATAAGCCACTTATCACCAGCTTATCGCCAAAAAAGCCACACTGATACACACACACACACACACACAGATACAGACACACTGATACACACACACACACCGCGCCCTGATGGCAGGGGTGGAGGCGTGGGGCTCCTGCTCTCCTCTGTCTGCCGTTACCGAACCCTTCCTATTCCCCCCTCTCTTGCTTTTCCCTCCTTTGAGGCTCACACTGTCCAGATCTTCTCTCCTCTCCCTGTTCATGTGGCGGTCATCTATCGCCCACCTACCTCTACTCATCCCCCTTCTGCCTTTCTCTCTCACTTTGAATCCTGGCTCTCTTTCTTTCTCTCCTCAGACTCCCCTGTTCTTCTCCTTGGGGACTTCAATTGCCACATTGATGACCCCTCTCTCTCTTGGGCTTCCCGCTTTCTTTCTCTTACCTCTTCTTTTGGCCTTCAACAGTGGACTGCAGCCAGCACCCACAAGGATGGCCACTACTTAGACCTGGTTTTCACTAAAAACTTATCTCTCTCTGATTTCTCCATTTCCCCTTTTCCTCTCTCTGACCATCATCTCATCTCATTCTCTTTATCTCGCTTCTCCCCTTCTCCACCTCCATCTACCCCCCGGTTCTGCAGAAACCTGCGCTCTATTCACTTACCTGACTTTGAGTCCACTTTACACTCCTCCCTCTCCTCTCTCAGCTCTGCTACAGACCCTGACAACCTGGTCAGAAAGTACAACTCTGTCTTGTCCTCATCTCTTGATCTACATGCCCCGCTTTCTCTCTGCCGCCCTCGCCCTTCTAACCCTAGACCCTGGCTAAATTCCCACACGCGCATGCTGCGTTCCTCCACTCGTTCCTCTGAACGCCTCTGGAGGAAGTCTCACACTCTCGCAGACTTCCTTCACTACAAATTTATGCTATCCTGTTTCAACTCTGCCCTCTCGCAAGCTAAACAAGCCTACTTTTCTGCACTAATAACATGCACAAGTCTAACCCACGCCGACTGTTCTCTGTCTTTGATACTCTACTCAAACCACCCTCAGCTGCCTCTCCTTCCTCCATCTCCGCTCAGGACTTTGCAGACTATTTTAAGGAAAAGGTGGAATCCATACGGCAGAACATCCCCTGTTTCTTCCCCCCATCCTACACCTCTTCCTAACTCTCCTCCTGCCTTCCTTGAGTCTTTTTCCACTGTCTCAGAGGAGGATGTGTCGCTGTTGATCTCCTCTTCTCCCTCTACCACTTGCCCTCTTAACCCCATTCCCTCCCATCTCCTAAAACCTCTAGCTCCTACTATAATCCCTACGCTTACACACATTTTTAACTCCTCCCTCTGCTCTGGAACCTTTCCATCCTCCTTCAAACATGCAACAGTCATACCATTACTCAAAAACAGCAAGCTTGACCCTACCTGTCTTTCTAACTATCGACCTGTCTCCCTCCTGCCTTTTGCCTCTAAACTACTTGAACGTCTTGTATTCTCTCGCTTGCTCCATTTTCTCAACACTTATTCTCTCCTAGACCCTCTACAATCTGGCTTCCGCACTGCTCACTCCACGGAAACAACCCTCACTAAAATAACTGACGAGCTCCATGCTGCCAAAGACAGAGGTCATTACACTCTGCTCATATTACTCGACCTCTCTGCAGCATTTGACACCGTGGACCACCCTCTTCTCCTCCACATTCTCCATACTCTAGGTATTCGGAACAAAGCTCTATCCTGGATCTCATCCTACCTCTCCCATCGTACTTTTAGTGTCTCTTCTGCTAACACCTCCTCCTCCTCTATTGATCTCTCTGTGGGGGTACCCCAGGGCTCTGTCCTGGGACCTCTTCTCTTTTCTCTGTACACACTCTCTCTAGGTGACCTAATAACATCTTTTGGGTTTAATTATCACCTCTATGCCGACGACACACAAATATACTTTTCAACACCTGACCTTACACCTGCTGTACAAACCAAAGTTTCTGAATGTTTCTCTGCTATATCATCCTGGATGGCCCTCCGACGCCTTAAACTCAACATGGCTAAAACAGAGCTCCTCATACTTCCTCCCAAACCTGGCCCTAATACCTCCTTCCACATTACTGTTGGAACTACAATCATTCACCCAGTAGCCCAAGCACGCTGCCTAGGGGTCACGTTCGACTCCTCTCTCACATTCGCCCCTCACATTCAAAACATTTCTAAAACTTGTCGCTTTTTCCTCCGCAATATAACTAAGATACGCCCTTTCCTCTGTTGTTCGACTGCTAAAACTCTGACTCAGGCCCTCATTCTCTCCTGTCTTGATTACTGTAACCTCCTGCTGTCCGGCCTTCCTGCCTCTCACCTGTCTCCCCTACAATCTATCCTAAATGCTGTTGCCAGAATCACTCTACTCTTTCCTAGATCTGTCTCAGCATCTCCCCTCATGAAATCCCTCTCCTGGCTTCCGATCAAATCCCGCATCTCACACTCCATTCTTCTCCTCACTTTTAAAGCTTTACATTCTTCTGCCCCTCCTTACATCTCATCCCTAATTTCTCGGTATGCACCATCCAGACTCTTGCGTTCTTCTCAAGGATGTCTTCTTTCTACCCCCTTTGTATCTAAAGCCCTCTCCCGCCTTAAACCTTTTTCACTGACTGCCCCACATCTCTGGAATGCCCTTCCCCTCAGTACCCGACTAGCACCCTCTCTATCCACCTTTAAGACCCACCTTAAGACACACTTGCTTAAAGAAGCATATGAATAGCACTGTGGATATTCTAAACACGATACATAATGCTTGACCCCCTGCAGACGCACTTACCAGAACTCCCTCCTACTGTCTCTGTACGTTCTCCCTACCTACCAATTAGACTGTAAGCTCCTCGGGGCAGGGACTCCTCTTCCGAAATGTTACTTTTATGTCTAAAGCACTTATTCCCATGATATGTTTTTTATATTATCTGTTATTTATTTGATTACCACATGTATTACTACTGTGAAGCGCTATGTACACTAATGGCGCTATATAAATAAAGACATACAATACAATACAATACACACACACACAGATACAGACACACTGATACACACACACACACACACACCCACCCACTAATACACACACACACACACACACACACACACACACACACACACACACACACACACACACACACACACACACACACACACACACACACACACACACACACACACACACTGATACACACACACACACACACACACTGACACACACACACACACACACACAGATACACACAGATACACACACACACAGATACACACACACACACACACAGATACACAAACACACAGAGATACACATACACACACACACACACACATACACACAAATACACACACACAGATACACATACACACACACACACACACACACTGATACACATACACACACACACACACACACACACACACACACACACACACACACACTGATACACATACACACACACACACACACACACACACACACACACACACACACACTGATACACATACACACACACACACACACACACAGATACACACACCCACACACACCCACTGATTCACACACACACACACACACACACACACACACACACACACACACACACAAAGCTGTGAGCGCCGGAGAGGCAAAGGTGGGAGCGCCGGGGGGCAAAGCTGTGAGCGCCGGGGGGGGGGGGGGGCAAAGGTGGGAGCGCCGGGGGGCAAAGGTGGGAGTGCCGATGGGGCAAAGGTGGGAGCGCCGGGGGGCAAAGGTGGGAGTGCCGATGGGGCAATGGTGGGAGCGCCGGGGGGGCAATGGTGGGAGCGCCAGGGGGGCAAAGGTACAAGGTGGTACAAAGGTAGGCGCACCCCCGCTACCACCTCCTATTACCCCCCCTGGCTGGGACCCGGGACAGAAAGGGGACACTCACCGCGAACAGAGGAGCCGGGAGCGGGAAGACACTTGTGCTCTGCACAAAGCGGAAGTCCCGCCCCCGGCTTCCTCTGACCTGCCTGCAACCAATCCCCTGCGGGCCGGCCGGCATTCTAAGTCCCGCCCCCGGCATTCTCCTTCATTCAGTCTCCCCGGCAGCATTCACACACACACATAGAAAATACTTACCGGCCGCCGCATTCTCCTCACCGCCGCTGCCCCGCAATACCGGGACCAGGGACAAAAATCGGGACATAACCGGGACGGAGCTAAAATCGGGACAGGGCAGAAAAAAACGGGACTGTCCCGGCAAAACCGGGACGAATGGTCACCCTACTTACAGACTATTCACTTGAGTGGACCATAAAGTGTCTTATAGAGGGAACTCTAAGGTGTCTTAAGATGCATTAAGATATATTATGTATGTAAATATTTATTTATATAGCGCTTTATAAGAGAGGCAATACAGTACAGAGAATTATAGTACAATAAGTGCAACAAACAAAATCAGACAATAGGAAAGGAAATCCCTGGCCTGCAGAGCTTACAGTCTTAATGCTAGATCCATGGAACTCTGTTGTGTTTACGCTAATAACGGTACATTCCTGAAATTGGTACCTGACCCTGTGTGGTAGGCAGAGACACAGGGGCAGTGCCTGCCAATATCATAAAGAGCAGTGCACTTCCTATTTAGTAGAAGTGTGTGTCAGAGTTAAGAGTTCAGTCCAGAGTTAGAGTCTGCTGAGTCTGTCACCTGGCTGGCCCAGGGTGACAGAGAGAGCCTATATCAATTGGCCGTTGGAGAAGGGGAGCCATCAGCCTCTGAGTAGAGCTGATGCAACCTTAGTTAGGGAGGTGGACCAATTCCTCTCACCCTGTTTAGGGGGCGAGGGAAGAGCTAGCCCCACCCTGGGTGCCCTTGACCTGGGGTGGTGGCAGGGACACAGAGACCATCCTGAGGGAGAGCAGTCCTGTGTGGAGGAAGACACCCTGTACCTGATATATAGTCTTGTTGCTGCTATTCTGCTGCTGTGAATAAAGAGCTGCGGCTGCTTTTAAAGATATACAGTGTGAGACTGGAATCTCTCATCCCCGAGGGGGGGGGGGGGGGACTCTCTGGAAGGATTCCACCCGTATTCCTGGGGCTCAGAGATGGAGGCGCTGCACCATTACATACATAGTTACATAATAGATGAGGTTGAAAAAAGACGTACGTCCATCAAGTTCAACCTATGCTAAATTCAGACAACAGATACTTACTTATTGATCCAGAGGAAGGCAAACAAAAAACCCCATTAAGGGGAAAAATTAATTCCTTCCTGACTCCAAGAATTGGCAATCGGATTAATCCCTGGATCAACATCCTTCCCATATATACTTATTTGGTATATCCCTGTATACCTGTCCCATCTAAAAAGATGTCCAACCTTTTTTTGAACAAATCTATTGTATCTGCCATCACAGTCTCCATGGGTAATGAGTTCCACATTTTAACTGCCCTTACTGTAAAGAACCCTTTCCTTTGTTGCTGGTGAAATTTCCTTTCCTCCAACCTTAAGGGATGGCCCCGAGTCCTTTGTACTGCCCGTGGGATGAATAGTTCTTTTGAAAGCTCCTTGTATTGTCCCTGAATATATTTGTATATAGTTATCATATCCCCTCTTAGACGCCTCTTTTCTAATGTAAATAAATCCAATATAGCTAGCCTCTCCTCATAAGTTAGAATGTCCATCCCCTTTATTAATTTGGTGGCTCTTCTCTGCACTCTCTCTAGTTCCAAAATGTCTTTTCTTAGGATTGGTGCCCAAAATTGTACTCCATATTCAAGGTGTGGTCTTACTAATGCTTTGTAAAGGGGCATAATTATGTCTACTTCCCTTCCATCAATTGCCCGTTTGATGCAAGATAAGATCTTGTTTGCCTTTGCAGCTACTGCATGACATTGGGCACTATTGCTAAGCCTGCTGTCTACAAGCACCCCTAAATCCTTCTCCATCAAGGATTCCCCCAATATATCTCCATTTAATTTGTAAGTCGCCTTTTTATTCTTGCATCCCAAATGCATAACCTTATATTTATCTGTATTAAACCTCATTTGCCATTTACCTGCCCACGTTTCCAGTCTCTCCAAGTCCTTCTGAAGAGAAATTTCATCCTGCTCTGATAAGACGGAGGCATTCACCCCAGAAACCTGATCCTGTCATCCCCCATACCATCGCGGGAGACTCAGGCCCCCCTGTTGCCAGCAGGTATGCACCACACTCAGACACGTAGCCAGACCCTAGTACAGAGGAGGGGGGCCCGATCTGCGATTGGCCCAGGGAAGGGGGGCTACATTGGGAATCGATGTTATTTTTCTTCATATTAATGGGTATCCTCAAAGCGAATGATATGCCAAAATGACGTCCATTAGCAAAACTACAATTGTTTCTTCACTTTTTCTGCTTGATCAATAGGGTGACCAGATTTCGAAAATGAAAAACCGGGACACCTTAAAAAATAATTTATTAAACAAATTACATCACGTGACACCCCCTGTTGCCATGACAACAAGACACTCTGATGCCCCTGCAGTGTTAGTGTGTATAGAGGTGGGGGCTTTGCTTGGGCCCTTCAACTCTTACAGCCAGGGCATTATTGGCCAGGAATGCCCAGTTCGGAGGGGATTACTACTTCAAAATGTATTTGATTCGTAACAACATCAAAAAACTCTAATACCAATAACTAACAACCACAGACAATGATAATCTAAACCATCAAATAAAATGTCTACGGCCCTTGTTCAAGCATGTTTGCGGTACTTACCAGATAAATCAGTGCCTGCAATCCACGACTGTATCCGCCTCTCCGAGCGTCTGAAAGCAACCCAGCGTTCCTGGTGTGTGGCTGAAGAGGTGAGGGACTCCCTCCTCTCAAACGGAAAAGAAGAGCAAAAAATAGAGTTGGAACATACCTATCATACAGGGATGAGAGAGAGAGACAGAGAATGAGAGAGAGACAGAGAATGAGAGACAGAGAATGAGAGACAGAGAATGAGAGAGAGACAGAGAATGAGAGAGAGACACAGAGAGAGAGAGAGAGATAGAGAATGAGAGAGAGACAGAGAGAGGGACATAGGGAGAGAGAGACAAAAGTAATGTACTGTATAACCATTATACCGTACCCCCTAGTATTCGTGTAATCATTGTCCCACACCCCCTTTTACTCACGCTTTGGCAATACTGAAATGTTCTTTTGACAGAGACACACAGAGAGAAACAGAGACACACAGAGAGAGACAGAGACACAGAGAGAGAGAGAGAGACACAGAGAGAGAGAGAGAGACACGGGCCTATTTAGTAAGCGTCGATAAGGCTGCGTCTATAGTATTTCAGACGGAGGGAAGGCACACACGCTGCAATACACTTGCTGAAGCCTGAGCTTTTTTATGGCTTTGCAGGGTATGCAGCGGGTGCGATTGGGGGCGTGGCAATAAATATTTGGAGGCGTGGCAATAACGTTCCGGCGCGGACGTCACTTTCCTACCTCACATCCCGATCCACCGGCATTTTTTCAGATGCAGCATCTGAAGCACTGTGCAGACAAGAAGAAAAATGCACACAATGCGCACCAGAGATTAAAATATAGTAAATTATTTATTAATAAAACAAGAAATAACCGAGGAGGATCCAACCCCACCTCAGTACTTTCTTCTCGTTGCTATTGCCACACTATACGTCCTGACGCCGGAAGGGAAGTTGGTACGCGACCAAGACGAGACACCGGATTTACAGTGGTACCACAACATACCACAGATTGCTGGAGGACCACACTGCGAGGGGCGCAGCCTATCGAGTTTCCCGGTCATCGTCCAAAGTCTGGAGCTGCGGAGTGACCACCGGATTACCACGGAGCCCGAGCCTGTCTCACACAATGCTTTTACCAAACGGATGTTTGTGAGTTTACTATTTTTATCTTGTCCAGGAAATGAAATTGTTAAACCGAATTTACACATGGAGCGGGCGCTTTCTCTTCTTTTTTTTGTTTAGATATCTATCGAGGAGGTGGTTGTTTCCCTGAAGAGAGCTGCCAGGGCTCCAGAGGACGCCCGAATTGGATCCTTTTATGATTGAGTTATAACATAGCTATTAGAGCTAGGTTTCTGGACTTTTATTGTGTTTAGGCATAGTGTTTATTATTATTTTATTACAGCTACTTTTTAGTAATTGCACTGTTATTAATTCTGACCACTAATTCTCACTGCCATTATAATCTCTCTCTAGCCACAACCAAATTGCTATATCAGCTATATTATTTATTGGTTATACCAGGGGAGCACAAACTTTTGCAGCTCGCCCCCCTGCCGGTGCTCGCGCCCCCCCCCCTTACCTTGATGCGGCGTCATGTGACCTGCAGCGGCATTTGACGAGGGTGACGTCACATGACCCCGCAGCGTAATTTAACATACTGTGCTATATCTATGCACACACAGCTGTCTCTAGGCATAAAACACATCCACACCGGGGGAAGGACCAGCACAGATAACATTCCAAGAGACACTGTTTTTAAGTATACCTTTTGCTTGCTTCATTCATTGTAACATCGCCGGAAGAAGAGATCAGTGTATCTCGAAAGCTCGCACAAATAAAAGCATTTCGTTAGCCACAGAACGGTATTATCTATTTATTTTTTGATTATTGAAGCTCGGCTAACACGGTACTGATACCTCTATATATATATATTGCGCGCGCACACACACACATATAACGTTTTATCCAACTTTTTCATTTATCATTTGTAGAGAAAATGAACAATGTCGCCAGAAGTGCTATTTTTCAAAATGTAACATCTCTACTAATTAGTGTAAAATGATACTTCATATAAAGCAGGTTATGGGACCCATTATAAAATGACCTTCATGTTTCTTATCACATACCAGTATATGGATACTTTCTATTATCACAAGCTGCTAACATGTGACAGGGCTCAGAGTCTGAGCCCAGAATGTGACATACTGAACATTCTCATTCTAAATTTCAAAAAATATTGTGTTGATTTCTGACCTGACTGCCGTGGTTACAGCTCAACCACTCTGTTCTACTGTATGTCACCACTTTCTGCCACAACCAGCTGACGGTGGATCTGCAAGGAGTTCAACGCTTATTGGCATCACATCTGTTGCTTGGTTGACGTATCATTTCTCCAGCTTTTTATTGTATTGTTTCTAAATAGATTATATTTATTTAGTTGAATAGATATTTATTTAGTTTAATAGATATTTATTTAGTTTAATAGATTATATTTCTAAGTTTAATAAGTTATATTTCTTAGTTTAATAAGTTATATTTCTTAGTTTAATAAAATATATTTCTTAGTTTAATAAGTTATATTTCTTAGTTTAATAAGTTATATTTGTTAGTTTAATAAATTATATTTCTTAGTTTAATAAGTTATATTTCTTAGTTAATAGATTATATTTGTTAGCACAGTAGATTATATTTACTAGTATTTAAGTCTCCCCCTCAGTGCCCCATTAGGACCCGTGCGCATATTTCACATCTTTTCGGAGTCGCTTATTTTTTAGACCCTCGGAGCCGAAACCTAAAGGGGTCAGCTAAGAAAGTTCGGATCAAGAGGAGCCGCACAGCTTAAAGACAGAACATTTCCAAGGGAGATGGAGACAATTTGGGTAAGATCTGATTAAAGGACATCCTTTGAGGAAGGAAAGGGTGACAGGGGAGTCTAAGAGGGGGGTGAGAGAGCAAGGTGGTGTGTCAGATTGGGGCAGAGCAAGAGAACGCAAAAATGATGGGGATTTGCTGCACACCAAAAAAAAACAATAAGTAGTGATACTTTTACCGGTGCCCCTTAGTCTCAGGGAAGACCGGCATTTCGTCCAATGGATACAATATGATTGATGGGAAAGGGCACACGGATTTGAATAAAAAAAGATAATTTATTGTGCCACAGACTACAATGTTTCGGCTGCTGGCCTTTCTTTGCTGGATTTAGTGGGTTTAGCCACTTTACCTGAGAAAGACCAGCAGGCCGAAATGTTGTTGTCTATGGCAGTGCAAGAGAAAACAGGTTGGGGGGGGTGGGTTCTCGCAAAGTCGCCGACCCATGGGTGAGTGTCCCCGGTGGAAACTAGTCCTGGACCCCGGGAAAGCTGTCTGTGGCCCATACAAGCTGAGTAACATGTAAAAAGGACACATGTATGTTCAGAATGAGTTAGCATGGTATTTTGAGAGGCACCATAGCAGGTCAGTGCAAGTCAGTGCAGAGCACTGCAAGGTCAGTCAATATGAGGAAGGGTCCGATGGAGGAGTTGGAGGGTCCCAGAATATCTCTTAAAGCAGGGGTGCGCAAATCAAGGGGCACGACATTTTCTTGGGAGGAGGGGCTCGGCGCTTACAGAGGCCCCTCGCTCTTCCCCACAGCATTTAAATTAAATGCCGGAGATCGCGTGCAAGGCCTCTGTAAGTTCCCTTTCCTTGTCTCCGGCGGCTTCTGGCGACAGCAATGTGGCGTCACATGATGTGGCATTGCCATAGCAACGTGATATCACATGACGTCGTTACATCAGAACGTCGGAGACAAGGTGGGGAAGGTGGAGGGGGGAGCAGGGGGAAAAGGTTGTGCAACCCTGTCTTAAAGCATTGCCTTATATACAGATCAGAGGCCAAGAATGGATATGGATATCCGATGTGAAGCCGGAAATAAGACAGAAAAGACCGTTTCGGGGGAAGAAGGTGAGTGATGAAATAGCCGTCACTGTGTAACTCTTCCAATTACCTGCAACTTCATGCAGAGAAATAGCAACGCTTGTTTTTAACGTGCTAAGCGCCTAATGGGGAATTCAACTGCTGAGAAGTTAAGGGAGTTACTAACCCAAACTCAGCGACGTTTCTGTGTCTCTGTGATAACTCCCCCAGGACATGCCTGAAACCCAGAGGTAACTCAATGTATTTTTGATAAATAGAAACATGACCTTCTGGGGAGGGGTATATAATGGGTACTGGGCCTGGTGAGGTGGGTATAACGAGTACTGGGCCTGGGGAGGGGCGTATAACAGGGTACTGGGCCTTGGGAAGGTTGTATAACTGGGTACTGGGCCTGGGGAGGTGGGTATAACGGGTATTTGCCCTGTGGAGGGCGGTATAACGTGGTATTGGGGATGGGGTATAAGTGGCACAGGAGCTCTTGCGATACAGAGTATCACTGTCCCTGGTTACAAACACTTCATGTCTCCTGCAGATCAGGACACACACGAAGGTGGTGCCCTTTGTGCCACCAGACGACGAGGCGGGCTACGAGGCGGACGACGAGGCATACGACAAAGCGGGCGTCAAGTGGAACAATGAGGTGGGCTACAAGGCGGCCGATGACGCAGACGTGGTGTACGATGACCAAGGAGCATACGACAGGTGTGGCCGGATCTGCTGCTTCACCTTTTTTAGGCGGAGGAGAAGACCCCGGGAGCAGGTAGGAGAATACGAGAGGTGCGGACAGATCTGCTGCTTCACCTTTTTTAGGCGGAGAAGAAGCCAGGTGCAGGTAGCAGAGGAGCCAGGGCGTAGATACAGGGGTATTCTAGGGGCCCTGAGAAGTTGGTTTGACCGCAGGAGAGGCAGATAAGATCAGGAAGGCTGAGGGAGGGGCAGGTACTAGAGGGAGATAGGGATATTGGGCGTGAGAGGGTGAGAGAGAACAAGGAGCAGGGCCAGAGCACGGGTTTCATGCGCCCGAGGCAAAACTTAAAATTTGTGCCCCAGTTGTATAAAAAATAATAAGATAAATAAAATAATAAAATAAACAGTGGCGTAGATATCGGGGCTGCAGGGGGGTGCGACCGCACCCCAGCGCAACGCAAAATAAAAATAAAAGGGCGCCAAAATACTGGATAAAAAAAAGAATAATAATTTTAAAAAAAAGATAAATAAATAAAATAATAAGAGGAAAAAATAATAATGATTATTAATGCGCCCCTAGGACCTCTGCGCGCTAGGCGACCGCCTAATGGCCGGCCGGCCCTGCGAGGTATGCGGGAGGAAAAGGGGTGAATGGGATAGATATGCAGGGGGATGGGGGAGCAGGTGAGTTATACACAGGGGCACAAGGGCCCCATCACCCGCATCTCTATATACTGAGTGTGCCCCTGTGTATAACAACGCTGATCTGTGCTGCTCCATCTGATCTCACTGCGCAGTGATCCAGGGACCATCCGATCGCCATTTAATGGGGTCAGGAAGGAATTTTTTTCCCCCATTGCACAGCAGGGGTTATGTTTCGCCTTCCTCTGGATCACAGCAACAAACTGCACTTTGTGCATGAATTATCAGTGAGATCTTTATACACCCTGCATTGGTCTTCACCCCTTTGCTGCCGGAGGGGCCTGCAATGCATTGCTCTGCGTGTTACTATATCGCTCTGCAATGTGCTGCAGGCCCCTCCCAGCAAAGAGATTCATTATTTCAATAAAATACTCTCTTTAATCAAACCTATGTGTAGTGTCTTTTCTATCCGTTGTATCTATTGCTAACAGCTCAGTGATTCTTCCCCAGGACGCTGCACTAGTGTCACGCTGCCAAGCCCAGGTGTGAGGGAGATTTATAGGGTCACATATACACTTCTGCCAAAACACGAGTGCAAACAGGAAGCCCCTCTGATCTCATATATTTTATTACACAAAACGGTATCTAAAAAGGTAAAAATAACATACATGGGATTCTGCTACAAATATCTCTCTAATTACAAACCAATTAGCAAATCATTCAGATTAGTCGAGCGAAAAGAAAGGGTTAAGTATCTCATGTACAGTATATGCAGTGTAGGCTGTTCTGCAGCATTACATGCAGGGGACAACGTTTAGGGGATATAAGTAATGCTGATCTCAGAGCTGACCGGCTGACCTGCTCTACCGGCTGACCGGCTGACCTGCTCTTCTGGCTGACCTGCTGACCTGCTCTACTGGCTGACCGGCTGACCTGCTCTACCGGCTGACCGGCTTCTCTTCTTTCAGCTAAATGACCTGAATTGTGGCCCCTGTATCTCCCAATTAAATGTTTTATTGGCATATTCTTGTTTGACTCGTTCTATACAGACATTTTCTATATATTCATTGTGGGATTTGATAACATCTGTAAGATCTCTCAGAATATCACATTCTGTACGTTTGTGTTGAAGATTTTTCCATTCTCAATTTACTTAATATTAGTTTTTGGCATCAATTATTTATATCGAGTCCAAAATACCTTTATACAGAATGCTGTTCCCCTTAGCCCACAAATGCTGCTTCATTAAAGCCCATGGGTGGCACTTTATGCATTCTCAAACTTTTAGGCAACATCCCTAATTTCCAAAAGTGGGATTAAATCTGTACATATTTAAATGGTTAATTTTCTTACTCAGACTCCTAAATCCCTCCCCAAATATATCCGTTTCACATAAAAGTGTGTGCGCTTCTCCTTCCGCCTAACTGGCACGTCGTCCTTACGGGCGCCACTCCTTGCAACTCCAGTGGCAAAAGAAATAAGATACATTTACTATACTCGTCTGGCAGCTGCTCCCGTATAAGGTGGGTAACTCTGTATTAGGGGTCTTGGTAGACTATATTTTATACTTATGTCGGATAGATGAGGAATTAATATTCCTAACGGGTTATTGTGAGAGGCCTTAGATCTTATCCTATATGCACGCAGCCCTCGCCTCTCTGACCTTGAACACGTACTTCAATCTGATTTTTGAGACTTGAAACTGGATTTCCCAAAACAAACTGATTTTAAACACTGACAAGACTGTAACAATGGTATTTGGGACCAGAGCTAAATTGCTAAAGCTACCAATGACAGAGCTTCAGATAAAAACCAGCTCTAAAACCATCCTAGCCCCTGTTACTTGTTTGAAATATCTGATCATTCAACTCCCATTTAACATTTGGGTTGCACATTGATACCCTGACATCCAAATCCTATGCCAAACTAGGTGTACTTTAAAGGAACAAATCCTCCCTAAGGCCCTCATGCAGTAAGCAGCGATAAGCCACTTATCACCAGCTTATCGCCAAAAAAGCCACACTGATACACACACACACACACACAGATACAGACACACTGATACACACACACACACCGCGCCCTGATGGCAGGGGTGGAGGCGTGGGGCTCCTGCTCTCCTCTGTCTGCCGTTACCGAACCCTTCCTATTCCCCCCTCTCTTGCTTTTCCCTCCTTTGAGGCTCACACTGTCCAGATCTTCTCTCCTCTCCCTGTTCATGTGGCGGTCATCTATCGCCCACCTACCTCTACTCATCCCCCTTCTGCCTTTCTCTCTCACTTTGAATCCTGGCTCTCTTTCTTTCTCTCCTCAGACTCCCCTGTTCTTCTCCTTGGGGACTTCAATTGCCACATTGATGACACCTCTCTCTCTTGGGCTTCCCGCTTTCTTTCTCTTACCTCTTCTTTTGGCCTTCAACAGTGGACTGCAGCCAGCACCCACAAGGATGGCCACTACTTAGACCTGGTTTTCACTAAAAACTTATCTCTCTCTGATTTCTCCATTTCCCCTTTTCCTCTCTCTGACCATCATCTCATCTCATTCTCTTTATCTCGCTTCTCCCCTTCTCCACCTCCATCTACCCCCCGGTTCTGCAGAAACCTGCGCTCTATTCACTTACCTGACTTTGAGTCCACTTTACACTCCTCCCTCTCCTCTCTCAGCTCTGCTACAGACCCTGACAACCTGGTCAGAAAGTACAACTCTGTCTTGTCCTCATCTCTTGATCTACATGCCCCGCTTTCTCTCTGCCGCCCTCGCCCTTCTAACCCTAGACCCTGGCTAAATTCCCACACGCGCATGCTGCGTTCCTCCACTCGTTCCTCTGAACGCCTCTGGAGGAAGTCTCACACTCTCGCAGACTTCCTTCACTACAAATTTATGCTATCCTGTTTCAACTCTGCCCTCTCGCAAGCTAAACAAGCCTACTTTTCTGCACTAATAACATGCACAAGTCTAACCCACGCCGACTGTTCTCTGTCTTTGATACTCTACTCAAACCACCCTCAGCTGCCTCTCCTTCCTCCATCTCCGCTCAGGACTTTGCAGACTATTTTAAGGAAAAGGTGGAATCCATACGGCAGAACATCCCCTGTTTCTTCCCCCCATCCTACACCTCTTCCTAACTCTCCTCCTGCCTTCCTTGAGTCTTTTTCCACTGTCTCAGAGGAGGATGTGTCGCTGTTGATCTCCTCTTCTCCCTCTACCACTTGCCCTCTTGACCCCATTCCCTCCCATCTCCTAGAACCTCTAGCTCCTACTATAATCCCTACGCTTACACACATTTTTAACTCCTCCCTCTGCTCTGGAACCTTTCCATCCTCCTTCAAACATGCAACAGTCATACCATTACTCAAAAACAGCAAGCTTGACCCTACCTGTCTTTCTAACTATCGACCTGTCTCCCTCCTGCCTTTTGCCTCTAAACTACTTGAACGTCTTGTATTCTCTCGCTTGCTCCATTTTCTCAACACTTATTCTCTCCTAGACCCTCTACAATCTGGCTTCCGCACTGCTCACTCCACGGAAACAACCCTCACTAAAATAACTGACGAGCTCCATGCTGCCAAAGACAGAGGTCATTACACTCTGCTCATATTACTCGACCTCTCTGCAGCATTTGACACCGTGGACCACCCTCTTCTCCTCCACATTCTCCATACTCTAGGTATTCGGAACAAAGCTCTATCCTGGATCTCATCCTACCTCTCCCATCGTACTTTTAGTGTCTCTTCTGCTAACACCTCCTCCTCCTCTATTGATCTCTCTGTGGGGGTACCCCAGGGCTCTGTCCTGGGACCTCTTCTCTTTTCTCTGTACACACTCTCTCTAGGTGACCTAATAACATCTTTTGGGTTTAATTATCACCTCTATGCCGACGACACACAAATATACTTTTCAACACCTGACCTTACACCTGCTGTACAAACCAAAGTTTCTGAATGTCTCTCTGCTATATCATCCTGGATGGCCCTCCGACGCCTTAAACTCAACATGGCTAAAACAGAGCTCCTCATACTTCCTCCCAAACCTGGCCCTAATACCTCCTTCCACATTACTGTTGGAACTACAATCATTCACCCAGTAGCCCAAGCACGCTGCCTAGGGGTCACGTTCGACTCCTCTCTCACATTCGCCCCTCACATTCAAAACATTTCTAAAACTTGTCGCTTTTTCCTCCGCAATATAACTAAGATACGCCCTTTCCTCTGTTGTTCGACTGCTAAAACTCTGACTCAGGCCCTCATTCTCTCCTGTCTTGATTACTGTAACCTCCTGCTGTCCGGCCTTCCTGCCTCTCACCTGTCTCCCCTACAATCTATCCTAAATGCTGTTGCCAGAATCACTCTACTCTTTCCTAGATCTGTCTCAGCATCTCCCCTCATGAAATCCCTCTCCTGGCTTCCGATCAAATCCCGCATCTCACACTCCATTCTTCTCCTCACTTTTAAAGCTTTACATTCTTCTGCCCCTCCTTACATCTCATCCCTAATTTCTCGGTATGCACCATCCAGACTCTTGCGTTCTTCTCAAGGATGTCTTCTTTCTACCCCCTTTGTATCTAAAGCCCTCTCCCGCCTTAAACCTTTTTCACTGACTGCCCCACATCTCTGGAATGCCCTTCCCCTCAGTACCCGACTAGCACCCTCTCTATCCACCTTTAAGACCCACCTTAAGACACACTTGCTTAAAGAAGCATATGAATAGCACTGTGGATATTCTAAACACGATACATAATGCTTGACCCCCTGCAGACGCACTTACCAGAACTCCCTCCTACTGTCTCTGTACGTTCTCCCTACCTACCAATTAGACTGTAAGCTCCTCGGGGCAGGGACTCCTCTTCCGAAATGTTACTTTTATGTCTAAAGCACTTATTCCCATGATATGTTTTTTATATTATCTGTTATTTATTTGATTACCACATGTATTACTACTGTGAAGCGCTATGTACACTAATGGCGCTATATAAATAAAGACATACAATACAATACAATACACACACACACAGATACAGACACACTGATACACACACACACACACACACCCACCCACAAATACACACACACACACACACACACACACACACACACACACACACACACACACACACACACACACACACACACACTGATTCACACACACACACACACACACACCCACCCACTGATTCACACACACACACACACACCCACTGATTCACACACACACAGACCCACTGATACACACACACACACACACACACACACTGAAACACACACACACACTGAAACACACACACACACTGAAACACACACACACACACTGAAACACGCGCACACACACACACACACACACACACACACACACACACACACACACACACACTGATACACACACACACACACACACACACACACACACACACACACTGACACACACACACACACACAGATACACACAGATACACACACACACAGATACACACACACACACACACACAGATACACAAACACACACACACACACACACACACACTGATACACATACACACACACACACACACACACACACTGATACACATACACACACACACACACACACACACACACACACACACACACACACACTGATACACATACACACACACACACACAGATACACACACCCACACACACCCACTGATTCACACACACACACACACACACACACACACACACACACACACACACACAAAGCTGTGAGCGCCGGAGGGGCAAAGGTGGGAGCGCCGGGGGGCAAAGCTGTGAGCGCCGGGGGGGGGGCAAAGGTGGGAGCGCCGGGGGGCAAAGGTGGGAGTGCCGATGGGGCAAAGGTGGGAGCGCCGGGGGGCAAAGGTGGGAGTGCCGATGGGGCAATGGTGGGAGCGCCGGGGGGGCAATGGTGGGAGCGCCAGGGGGGCAAAGGTACAAGGTGGTACAAAGGTAGGCGCACCCCCGCTACCACCTCCTATTACCCCCCCTGGCTGGGACCCGGGACAGAAAGGGGACACTCACCGCGAACAGAGGAGCCGGGAGCGGGAAGACACTTGTGCTCTGCACAAAGCGGAAGTCCCGCCCCCGGCTTCCTCTGACCTGCCTGCAACCAATCCCCTGCGGGCCGGCCGGCATTCTAAGTCCCGCCCCCGGCATTCTCCTTCATTCAGTCTCCCCGGCAGCATTCACACACACACATAGAAAATACTTACCGGCCGCCGCATTCTCCTCACCGCCGCTGCCCCGCAATACCGGGACCAGGGACAAAAATCGGGACATAACCGGGACGGAGCTAAAATCGGGACAGGGCAGAAAAAAACGGGACTGTCCCGGCAAAACCGGGACGAATGGTCACCCTACTTACAGACTATTCACTAGAGTGGACCATAAAGTGTCTTATAGAGGGAACTCTAAGGTGTCTTAAGATGCATTAAGATATATTATGTATGTAAATATTTATTTATATAGCGCTTTTATAAGAGAGGCAATACAGTACAGAGAATTATAGTACAATAAGTGCAACAAACAAAATCAGACAATAGGAAAGGAAATCCCTGGCCTGCAGAGCTTACAGTCTTAATGCTAGATCCATGGAACTCTGTTGTGTTTACGCTAATAACGGTACATTCCTGAAATTGGTACCTGACCCTGTGTGGTAGGCAGAGACACAGGGGCAGTGCCTGCCAATATCATAAAGAGCAGTGCACTTCCTATTTAGTAGAAGTGTGTGTCAGAGTTAAGAGTTCAGTCCAGAGTTAGAGTCTGCTGAGTCTGTCACCTGGCTGGCCCAGGGTGACAGAGAGAGCCTATATCAATTGGCCGTTGGAGAAGGGGAGCCATCAGCCTCTGAGTAGAGCTGATGCAACCTTAGTTAGGGAGGTGGACCAATTCCTCTCACCCTGTTTAGGGGGCGAGGGAAGAGCTAGCCCCACCCTGGGTGCCCTTGACCTGGGGTGGTGGCAGGGACACAGAGACCATCCTGAGGGAGAGCAGTCCTGTGTGGAGGAAGACACCCTGTACCTGATATATAGTCTTGTTGCTGCTATTCTGCTGCTGTGAATAAAGAGCTGCGGCTGCTTTTAAAGATATACAGTGTGAGACTGGAATCTCTCATCCCCGAGGGGGGGGGGGGGACTCTCTGGAAGGATTCCACCCGTATTCCTGGGGCTCAGAGATGGAGGCGCTGCACCATTACATACATAGTTACATAATAGATGAGGTTGAAAAAAGACGTACGTCCATCAAGTTCAACCTATGCTAAATTCAGACAACAGATACTTACTTATTGATCCAGAGGAAGGCAAACAAAAAACCCCATTAAGGGGAAAAATTAATTCCTTCCTGACTCCAAGAATTGGCAATCGGATTAATCCCTGGATCAACATCCTTCCCATATATACTTATTTGGTATATCCCTGTATACCTGTCCCATCTAAAAAGATGTCCAACCTTTTTTTGAACAAATCTATTGTATCTGCCATCACAGTCTCCATGGGTAATGAGTTCCACATTTTAACTGCCCTTACTGTAAAGAACCCTTTCCTTTGTTGCTGGTGAAATTTCCTTTCCTCCAACCTTAAGGGATGGCCCCGAGTCCTTTGTACTGCCCGTGGGATGAATAGTTCTTTTGAAAGCTCCTTGTATTGTCCCTGAATATATTTGTATATAGTTATCATATCCCCTCTTAGACGCCTCTTTTCTAATGTAAATAAATCCAATATAGCTAGCCTCTCCTCATAAGTTAGAATGTCCATCCCCTTTATTAATTTGGTGGCTCTTCTCTGCACTCTCTCTAGTTCCAAAATGTCTTTTCTTAGGATTGGTGCCCAAAATTGTACTCCATATTCAAGGTGTGGTCTTACTAATGCTTTGTAAAGGGGCATAATTATGTCTACTTCCCTTCCATCAATTGCCCGTTTGATGCAAGATAAGATCTTGTTTGCCTTTGCAGCTACTGCATGACATTGGGCACTATTGCTAAGCCTGCTGTCTACAAGCACCCCTAAATCCTTCTCCATCAAGGATTCCCCCAATATATCTCCATTTAATTTGTAAGTCGCCTTTTTATTCTTGCATCCCAAATGCATAACCTTATATTTATCTGTATTAAACCTCATTTGCCATTTACCTGCCCACGTTTCCAGTCTCTCCAAGTCCTTCTGAAGAGAAATTTCATCCTGCTCTGATAAGACGGAGGCATTCACCCCAGAAACCTGATCCTGTCATCCCCCATACCATCGCGGGAGACTCAGGCCCCCCTGTTGCCAGCAGGTATGCACCACACTCAGACACGTAGCCAGACCCTAGTACAGAGGAGGGGGGCCCGATCTGCGATTGGCCCAGGGAAGGGGGGCTACATTGGGAATCGATGTTATTTTTCTTCATATTAATGGGTATCCTCAAAGCGAATGATATGCCAAAATGACGTCCATTAGCAAAACTACAATTGTTTCTTCACTTTTTCTGCTTGATCAATAGGGTGACCAGATTTCGAAAATGAAAAACCGGGACACCTTAAAAAATAATTTATTAAACAAATTACATCACGTGACACCCCCTGTTGCCATGACAACAAGACACTCTGATGCCCCTGCAGTGTTAGTGTGTATAGAGGTGGGGGCTTTGCTTGGGCCCTTCAACTCTTACAGCCAGGGCATTATTGGCCAGGAATGCCCAGTTCGGAGGGGATTACTACTTCAAAATGTATTTGATTCGTAACAACATCAAAAAACTCTAATACCAATAACTAACAACCACAGACAATGATAATCTAAACCATCAAATAAAATGTCTACGGCCCTTGTTCAAGCATGTTTGCGGTACTTACCAGATAAATCAGTGCCTGCAATCCACGACTGTATCCGCCTCTCCGAGCGTCTGAAAGCAACCCAGCGTTCCTGGTGTGTGGCTGAAGAGGTGAGGGACTCCCTCCTCTCAAACGGAAAAGAAGAGCAAAAAATAGAGTTGGAACATACCTATCATACAGGGATGAGAGAGAGAGACAGAGAATGAGAGAGAGACAGAGAATGAGAGACAGAGAATGAGAGACAGAGAATGAGAGAGAGACAGAGAATGAGAGAGAGACACAGAGAGAGAGAGAGAGATAGAGAATGAGAGAGAGACAGAGAGAGGGACATAGGGAGAGAGAGACAAAAGTAATGTACTGTATAACCATTATACCGTACCCCCTAGTATTCGTGTAATCATTGTCCCACACCCCCTTTTACTCACGCTTTGGCAATACTGAAATGTTCTTTTGACAGAGACACACAGAGAGAAACAGAGACACACAGAGAGAGACAGAGACACAGAGAGAGAGACAGAGACACAGAGAGACACACAGAGAGAGACAGAGACACACAGAGAGAGACAGAGACACAGAGAGAGAGAGAGAGACACAGAGAGAGAGAGAGAGACACGGGCCTATTTAGTAAGCGTCGATAAGGCTGCGTCTATAGTATTTCAGATACTTACTTATTGATCCAGAGGAAGGCAAACAAAAAACCCCATTAAGGGGAAAAATTAATTCCTTCCTGACTCCAAGAATTGGCAATCGGATTAATCCCTGGATCAACATCCTTCCCATATATACTTATTTGGTATATCCCTGTATACCTGTCCCATCTAAAAAGATGTCCAACCTTTTTTTGAACAAATCTATTGTATCTGCCATCACAGTCTCCATGGGTAATGAGTTCCACATTTTAACTGCCCTTACTGTAAAGAACCCTTTCCTTTGTTGCTGGTGAAATTTCCTTTCCTCCAACCTTAAGGGATGGCCCCGAGTCCTTTGTACTGCCCGTGGGATGAATAGTTCTTTTGAAAGCTCCTTGTATTGTCCCTGAATATATTTGTATATAGTTATCATATCCCCTCTTAGACGCCTCTTTTCTAATGTAAATAAATCCAATATAGCTAGCCTCTCCTCATAAGTTAGAATGTCCATCCCCTTTATTAATTTGGTGGCTCTTCTCTGCACTCTCTCTAGTTCCAAAATGTCTTTTCTTAGGATTGGTGCCCAAAATTGTACTCCATATTCAAGGTGTGGTCTTACTAATGTTTGTAAAGGGGCATAATTATGTCTACTTCCCTTCCATCAATTGCCCGTTTGATGCAAGATAAGATCTTGTTTGCCTTTGCAGCTACTGCATGACATTGGGCACTATTGCTAAGCCTGCTGTCTACAAGCACCCCTAAATCCTTCTCCATCAAGGATTCCCCCAATATATCTCCATTTAATTTGTAAGTCGCCTTTTTATTCTTGCATCCCAAATGCATAACCTTATATTTATCTGTATTAAACCTCATTTGCCATTTACCTGCCCACGTTTCCAGTCTCTCCAAGTCCTTCTGAAGAGAAATTTCATCCTGCTCTGATAAGACGGAGGCATTCACCCCAGAAACCTGATCCTGTCATCCCCCATACCATCGCGGGAGACTCAGGCCCCCCTGTTGCCAGCAGGTATGCACCACACTCAGACACGTAGCCAGACCCTAGTACAGAGGAGGGGGGCCCGATCTGCGATTGGCCCAGGGAAGGGGGGCTACATTGGGAATCGATGTTATTTTTCTTCATATTAATGGGTATCCTCAAAGCGAATGATATGCCAAAATGACGTCCATTAGCAAAACTACAATTGTTTCTTCACTTTTTCTGCTTGATCAATAGGGTGACCAGATTTCGAAAATGAAAAACCGGGACACCTTAAAAAATAATTTATTAAACAAATTACATCACGTGACACCCCCTGTTGCCATGACAACAAGACACTCTGATGCCCCTGCAGTGTTAGTGTGTATAGAGGTGGGGGCTTTGCTTGGGCCCTTCAACTCTTACAGCCAGGGCATTATTGGCCAGGAATGCCCAGTTCGGAGGGGATTACTACTTCAAAATGTATTTGATTCGTAACAACATCAAAAAACTCTAATACCAATAACTAACAACCACAGACAATGATAATCTAAACCATCAAATAAAATGTCTACGGCCCTTGTTCAAGCATGTTTGCGGTACTTACCAGATAAATCAGTGCCTGCAATCCACGACTGTATCCGCCTCTCCGAGCGTCTGAAAGCAACCCAGCGTTCCTGGTGTGTGGCTGAAGAGGTGAGGGACTCCCTCCTCTCAAACGGAAAAGAAGAGCAAAAAATAGAGTTGGAACATACCTATCATACAGGGATGAGAGAGAGAGACAGAGAATGAGAGAGAGACAGAGAATGAGAGACAGAGAATGAGAGAGAGACAGAGAATGAGAGAGAGACAGAGAATGAGAGAGAGACACAGAGAGAGAGAGAGAGATAGAGAATGAGAGAGAGACAGAGAGAGGGACATAGGGAGAGAGAGACAAAAGTAATGTACTGTATAACCATTATACCGTACCCCCTAGTATTCGTGTAATCATTGTCCCACACCCCCTTTTACTCACGCTTTGGCAATACTGAAATGTTCTTTTGACAGAGACACACAGAGAGAAACAGAGACACACAGAGAGAGACAGAGACACAGAGAGAGAGACAGAGACACAGAGAGACACACAGAGAGAGACAGAGACACACAGAGAGAGACAGAGACACAGAGAGAGAGAGAGAGACACAGAGAGAGAGAGAGAGACACGGGCCTATTTAGTAAGCGTCGATAAGGCTGCGTCTATAGTATTTCAGACGGAGGGAAGGCACACACGCTGCAATACACTTGCTGAAGCCTGAGCTTTTTTATGGCTTTGCAGGGTATGCAGCGGGTGCGATTGGGGGCGTGGCAATAAATATTTGGAGGCGTGGCAATAACGTTCCGGCGCGGACGTCACTTTCCTACCTCACATCCCGATCCACCGGCATTTTTTCAGATGCAGCATCTGAAGCACTGTGCAGACAAGAAGAAAAATGCACACAATGCGCACCAGAGATTAAAATATAGTAAATTATTTATTAATAAAACAAGAAATAACCGAGGAGGATCCAACCCCACCTCAGTACTTTCTTCTCGTTGCTATTGCCACACTATACGTCCTGACGCCGGAAGGGAAGTTGGTACGCGACCAAGACGAGACACCGGATTTACAGTGGTACCACAACATACCACAGATTGCTGGAGGACCACACTGCGAGGGGCGCAGCCTATCGAGTTTCCCGGTCATCGTCCAAAGTCTGGAGCTGCGGAGTGACCACCGGATTACCACGGAGCCCGAGCCTGTCTCACACAATGCTTTTACCAAACGGATGTTTGTGAGTTTGCTATTTTTATCTTGTCCAGGAAATGAAATTGTTAAACCGAATTTACACATGGAGCGGGCGCTTTCTCTTCTTTTTTTTGTTTAGATATCTATCGAGGAGGTGGTTGTTTCCCTGAAGAGAGCTGCCAGGGCTCCAGAGGACGCCCGAATTGGATCCTTTTATGATTGAGTTATAACATAGCTATTAGAGCTAGGTTTCTGGACTTTTATTTTGTTTAGGCATAGTGTTTATTATTATTTTATTACAGCTACTTTTTAGTAATTGCACTGTTATTAATTCTGACCACTAATTCTCACTGCCATTATAATCTCTCTCTAGCCACAACCAAATTGCTATATCAGCTATATTATTTATTGGTTATACCAGGGGAGCACAAACTTTTGCAGCTCGCCCCCCTGCCGGTGCTCGCGCCCCCCCCCCTTACCTTGATGCGGCGTCATGTGACCTGCAGCGGCATTTGACGAGGGTGACGTCACATGACCCCGCAGCGTAATTTAACATACTGTGCTATATCTATGCACACACAGCTGTCTCTAGGCATAAAACACATCCACACCGGGGGAAGGACCAGCACAGATAACATTCCAAGAGACACTGTTTTTAAGTATACCTTTTGCTTGCTTCATTCATTGTAACATCGCCGGAAGAAGAGATCAGTGTATCTCGAAAGCTCGCACAAATAAAAGCATTTCGTTAGCCACAGAACGGTATTATCTATTTATTTTTTGATTATTGAAGCTCGGCTAACACGGTACTGATACCTCTATATATATATATTGCGCGCGCACACACACATATAACGTTTTATCCAACTTTTTCATTTATCATTTGTAGAGAAAATGAACAATGTCGCCAGAAGTGCTATTTTTCAAAATGTAACATCTCTACTAATTAGTGTAAAATGATACTTCATATAAAGCAGGTTATGGGACCCATTATAAAATGACCTTCATGTTTCTTATCACATACCAGTATATGGATACTTTCTATTATCACAAGCTGCTAACATGTGACAGGGCTCAGAGTCTGAGCCCAGAATGTGACATACAGAACATTCTCATTCTAAATTTCAAAAAATATTGTGTTGATTTCTGACCTGACTGCCGTGGTTACAGCTCAACCACTCTGTTCTACTGTATGTCACCACTTTCTGCCACAACCAGCTGACGGTGGATCTGCAAGGAGTTCAACGCTTATTGGCATCACATCTGTTGCTTGGTTGACGTATCATTTCTCCAGCTTTTTATTGTATTGTTTCTAAATAGATTATATTTATTTAGTTGAATAGATATTTATTTAGTTTAATAGATATTTATTTAGTTTAATAGATTATATTTCTAAGTTTAATAAGTTATATTTCTTAGTTTAATAAGTTATATTTCTTAGTTTAATAAAATATATTTCTTAGTTTAATAAGTTATATTTCTTAGTTTAATAAGTTATATTTGTTAGTTTAATAAATTATATTTCTTAGTTTAATAAGTTATATTTCTTAGTTAATAGATTATATTTGTTAGCACAGTAGATTATATTTACTAGTATTTAAGTCTCCCCCTCAGTGCCCCATTAGGACCCGTGCGCATATTTCACATCTTTTCGGAGTCGCTTATTTTTTAGACCCTCGGAGCCGAAACCTAAAGGGGTCAGCTAAGAAAGTTCGGATCAAGAGGAGCCGCACAGCTTAAAGACAGAACATTTCCAAGGGAGATGGAGACAATTTGGGTAAGATCTGATTAAAGGACATCCTTTGAGGAAGGAAAGGGTGACAGGGGAGTCTAAGAGGGGGGTGAGAGAGCAAGGTGGTGTGTCAGATTGGGGCAGAGCAAGAGAACGCAAAAATGATGGGGATTTGCTGCACACCAAAAAAAAACAATAAGTAGTGATACTTTTACCGGTGCCCCTTAGTCTCAGGGAAGACCGGCATTTCGTCCAATGGATACAATATGATTGATGGGAAAGGGCACACGGATTTGAATAAAAAAAGATAATTTATTGTGCCACAGACTACAATGTTTCGGCTGCTGGCCTTTCTTTGCTGGATTTAGTGGGTTTAGCCACTTTACCTGAGAAAGACCAGCAGGCCGAAATGTTGTTGTCTATGGCAGTGCAAGAGAAAACAGGTTGGGGGGGGTGGGTTCTCGCAAAGTCGCCGACCCATGGGTGAGTGTCCCCGGTGGAAACTAGTCCTGGACCCCGGGAAAGCTGTCTGTGGCCCATACAAGCTGAGTAACATGTAAAAAGGACACATGTATGTTCAGAATGAGTTAGCATGGTATTTTGAGAGGCACCATAGCAGGTCAGTGCAAGTCAGTGCAGAGCACTGCAAGGTCAGTCAATATGAGGAAGGGTCCGATGGAGGAGTTGGAGGGTCCCAGAATATCTCTTAAAGCAGGGGTGCGCAAATCAAGGGGCACGACATTTTCTTGGGAGGAGGGGCTCGGCGCTTACAGAGGCCCCTCGCTCTTCCCCACAGCATTTAAATTAAATGCCGGAGATCGCGTGCAAGGCCTCTGTAAGTTCCCTTTCCTTGTCTCCGGCGGCTTCTGGCGACAGCAATGTGGCGTCACATGATGTGGCATTGCCATAGCAACGTGATATCACATGACGTCGTTACATCAGAACGTCGGAGACAAGGTGGGGAAGGTGGAGGGGGGAGCAGGGGGAAAAGGTTGTGCAACCCTGTCTTAAAGCATTGCCTTATATACAGATCAGAGGCCAAGAATGGATATGGATATCCGATGTGAAGCCGGAAATAAGACAGAAAAGACCGTTTCGGGGGAAGAAGGTGAGTGATGAAATAGCCGTCACTGTGTAACTCTTCCAATTACCTGCAACTTCATGCAGAGAAATAGCAACGCTTGTTTTTAACGTGCTAAGCGCCTAATGGGGAATTCAACTGCTGAGAAGTTAAGGGAGTTACTAACCCAAACTCAGCGACGTTTCTGTGTCTCTGTGATAACTCCCCCAGGACATGCCTGAAAACCAGAGGTAACTCAATGTATTTTTGATAAATAGAAACATGACCTTCTGGGGAGGGGTATATAATGGGTACTGGGCCTGGTGAGGTGGGTATAACGAGTACTGGGCCTGGGGAGGGGCGTATAACAGGGTACTGGGCCTTGGGAAGGTTGTATAACTGGGTACTGGGCCTGGGGAGGTGGGTATAACGGGTATTTGCCCTGTGGAGGGCGGTATAACGTGGTATTGGGGATGGGGTATAAGTGGCACAGGAGCTCTTGCGATACAGAGTATCACTGTCCCTGGTTACAAACACTTCATGTCTCCTGCAGATCAGGACACACACGAAGGTGGTGCCCTTTGTGCCACCAGACGACGAGGCGGGCTACGAGGCGGACGACGAGGCATACGACAAAGCGGGCGTCAAGTGGAACAATGAGGTGGGCTACAAGGCGGCCGATGACGCAGACGTGGTGTACGATGACCAAGGAGCATACGACAGGTGTGGCCGGATCTGCTGCTTCACCTTTTTTAGGCGGAGGAGAAGACCCCGGGAGCAGGTAGGAGAATACGAGAGGTGCGGACAGATCTGCTGCTTCACCTTTTTTAGGCGGAGAAGAAGCCAGGTGCAGGTAGCAGAGGAGCCAGGGCGTAGATACAGGGGTATTCTAGGGGCCCTGAGAAGTTGGTTTGACCGCAGGAGAGGCAGATAAGATCAGGAAGGCTGAGGGAGGGGCAGGTACTAGAGGGAGATAGGGATATTGGGCGTGAGAGGGTGAGAGAGAACAAGGAGCAGGGCCAGAGCACGGGTTTCATGCGCCCGAGGCAAAACTTAAAATTTGTGCCCCAGTTGTATAAAAAATAATAAGATAAATAAAATAATAAAATAAACAGTGGCGTAGATATCGGGGCTGCAGGGGGGTGCGACCGCACCCCAGCGCAACGCAAAATAAAAATAAAAGGGCGCCAAAATACTGGATAAAAAAAAGAATAATAATTTTAAAAAAAAGATAAATAAATAAAATAATAAGAGGAAAAAATAATAATGATTATTAATGCGCCCCTAGGACCTCTGCGCGCTAGGCGACCGCCTAATGGCCGGCCGGCCCTGCGAGGTATGCGGGAGGAAAAGGGGTGAATGGGATAGATATGCAGGGGGATGGGGGAGCAGGTGAGTTATACACAGGGGCACAAGGGCCCCATCACCCGCATCTCTATATACTGAGTGTGCCCCTGTGTATAACAACGCTGATCTGTGCTGCTCCATCTGATCTCACTGCGCAGTGATCCAGGGACCATCCGATCGCCATTTAATGGGGTCAGGAAGGAATTTTTTTCCCCCATTGCACAGCAGGGGTTATGTTTCGCCTTCCTCTGGATCACAGCAACAAACTGCACTTTGTGCATGAATTATCAGTGAGATCTTTATACACCCTGCATTGGTCTTCACCCCTTTGCTGCCGGAGGGGCCTGCAATGCATTGCTCTGCGTGTTACTATATCGCTCTGCAATGTGCTGCAGGCCCCTCCCAGCAAAGAGATTCATTATTTCAATAAAATACTCTCTTTAATCAAACCTATGTGTAGTGTCTTTTCTATCCGTTGTATCTATTGCTAACAGCTCAGTGATTCTTCCCCAGGACGCTGCACTAGTGTCACGCTGCCAAGCCCAGGTGTGAGGGAGATTTATAGGGTCACATATACACTTCTGCCAAAACACGAGTGCAAACAGGAAGCCCCTCTGATCTCATATATTTTATTACACAAAACGGTATCTAAAAAGGTAAAAATAACATACATGGGATTCTGCTACAAATATCTCTCTAATTACAAACCAATTAGCAAATCATTCAGATTAGTCGAGCGAAAAGAAAGGGTTAAGTATCTCATGTACAGTATATGCAGTGTAGGCTGTTCTGCAGCATTACATGCAGGGGACAACGTTTAGGGGATATAAGTAATGCTGATCTCAGAGCTGACCGGCTGACCTGCTCTACCGGCTGACCGGCTGACCTGCTCTTCTGGCTGACCTGCTGACCTGCTCTACTGGCTGACCGGCTGACCTGCTCTACCGGCTGACCGGCTTCTCTTCTTTCAGCTAAATGACCTGAATTGTGGCCCCTGTATCTCCCAATTAAATGTTTTATTGGCATATTCTTGTTTGACTCGTTCTATACAGACATTTTCTATATATTCATTGTGGGATTTGATAACATCTGTAAGATCTCTCAGAATATCACATTCTGTACGTTTGTGTTGAAGATTTTTCCATTCTCAATTTACTTAATATTAGTTTTTGGCATCAATTATTTATATCGAGTCCAAAATACCTTTATACAGAATGCTGTTCCCCTTAGCCCACAAATGCTGCTTCATTAAAGCCCATGGGTGGCACTTTATGCATTCTCAAACTTTTAGGCAACATCCCTAATTTCCAAAAGTGGGATTAAATCTGTACATATTTAAATGGTTAATTTTCTTACTCAGACTCCTAAATCCCTCCCCAAATATATCCGTTTCACATAAAAGTGTGTGCGCTTCTCCTTCCGCCTAACTGGCACGTCGTCCTTACGGGCGCCACTCCTTGCAACTCCAGTGGCAAAAGAAATAAGATACATTTACTATACTCGTCTGGCAGCTGCTCCCGTATAAGGTGGGTAACTCTGTATTAGGGGTCTTGGTAGACTATATTTTATACTTATGTCGGATAGATGAGGAATTAATATTCCTAACGGGTTATTGTGAGAGGCCTTAGATCTTATCCTATATGCACGCAGCCCTCGCCTCTCTGACCTTGAACACGTACTTCAATCTGATTTTTGAGACTTGAAACTGGATTTCCCAAAACAAACTGATTTTAAACACTGACAAGACTGTAACAATGGTATTTGGGACCAGAGCTAAATTGCTAAAGCTACCAATGACAGAGCTTCAGATAAAAACCAGCTCTAAAACCATCCTAGCCCCTGTTACTTGTTTGAAATATCTGATCATTCAACTCCCATTTAACATTTGGGTTGCACATTGATACCCTGACATCCAAATCCTATGCCAAACTAGGTGTACTTTAAAGGAACAAATCCTCCCTAAGGCCCTCATGCAGTAAGCAGCGATAAGCCACTTATCACCAGCTTATCGCCAAAAAAGCCACACTGATACACACACACACACACACAGATACAGACACACTGATACACACACACACACCGCGCCCTGATGGCAGGGGTGGAGGCGTGGGGCTCCTGCTCTCCTCTGTCTGCCGTTACCGAACACTTCCTATTCCCCCCTCTCTTGCTTTTCCCTCCTTTGAGGCTCACACTGTCCAGATCTTCTCTCCTCTCCCTGTTCATGTGGCGGTCATCTATCGCCCACCTACCTCTACTCATCCCCCTTCTGCCTTTCTCTCTCACTTTGAATCCTGGCTCTCTTTCTTTCTCTCCTCAGACTCCCCTGTTCTTCTCCTTGGGGACTTCAATTGCCACATTGATGACCCCTCTCTCTCTTGGGCTTCCCGCTTTCTTTCTCTTACCTCTTCTTTTGGCCTTCAACAGTGGACTGCAGCCAGCACCCACAAGGATGGCCACTACTTAGACCTGGTTTTCACTAAAAACTTATCTCTCTCTGATTTCTCCATTTCCCCTTTTCCTCTCTCTGACCATCATCTCATCTCATTCTCTTTATCTCGCTTCTCCCCTTCTCCACCTCCATCTACCCCCCGGTTCTGCAGAAACCTGCGCTCTATTCACTTACCTGACTTTGAGTCCACTTTACACTCCTCCCTCTCCTCTCTCAGCTCTGCTACAGACCCTGACAACCTGGTCAGAAAGTACAACTCTGTCTTGTCCTCATCTCTTGATCTACATGCCCCGCTTTCTCTCTGCCGCCCTCGCCCTTCTAACCCTAGACCCTGGCTAAATTCCCACACGCGCATGCTGCGTTCCTCCACTCGTTCCTCTGAACGCCTCTGGAGGAAGTCTCACACTCTCGCAGACTTCCTTCACTACAAATTTATGCTATCCTGTTTCAACTCTGCCCTCTCGCAAGCTAAACAAGCCTACTTTTCTGCACTAATAACATGCACAAGTCTAACCCACGCCGACTGTTCTCTGTCTTTGATACTCTACTCAAACCACCCTCAGCTGCCTCTCCTTCCTCCATCTCCGCTCAGGACTTTGCAGACTATTTTAAGGAAAAGGTGGAATCCATACGGCAGAACATCCCCTGTTTCTTCCCCCCATCCTACACCTCTTCCTAACTCTCCTCCTGCCTTCCTTGAGTCTTTTTCCACTGTCTCAGAGGAGGATGTGTCGCTGTTGATCTCCTCTTCTCCCTCTACCACTTGCCCTCTTGACCCCATTCCCTCCCATCTCCTAGAACCTCTAGCTCCTACTATAATCCCTACGCTTACACACATTTTTAACTCCTCCCTCTGCTCTGGAACCTTTCCATCCTCCTTCAAACATGCAACAGTCATACCATTACTCAAAAACAGCAAGCTTGACCCTACCTGTCTTTCTAACTATCGACCTGTCTCCCTCCTGCCTTTTGCCTCTAAACTACTTGAACGTCTTGTATTCTCTCGCTTGCTCCATTTTCTCAACACTTATTCTCTCCTAGACCCTCTACAATCTGGCTTCCGCACTGCTCACTCCACGGAAACAACCCTCACTAAAATAACTGACGAGCTCCATGCTGCCAAAGACAGAGGTCATTACACTCTGCTCATATTACTCGACCTCTCTGCAGCATTTGACACCGTGGACCACCCTCTTCTCCTCCACATTCTCCATACTCTAGGTATTCGGAACAAAGCTCTATCCTGGATCTCATCCTACCTCTCCCATCGTACTTTTAGTGTCTCTTCTGCTAACACCTCCTCCTCCTCTATTGATCTCTCTGTGGGGGTACCCCAGGGCTCTGTCCTGGGACCTCTTCTCTTTTCTCTGTACACACTCTCTCTAGGTGACCTAATAACATCTTTTGGGTTTAATTATCACCTCTATGCCGACGACACACAAATATACTTTTCAACACCTGACCTTACACCTGCTGTACAAACCAAAGTTTCTGAATGTCTCTCTGCTATATCATCCTGGATGGCCCTCCGACGCCTTAAACTCAACATGGCTAAAACAGAGCTCCTCATACTTCCTCCCAAACCTGGCCCTAATACCTCCTTCCACATTACTGTTGGAACTACAATCATTCACCCAGTAGCCCAAGCACGCTGCCTAGGGGTCACGTTCGACTCCTCTCTCACATTCGCCCCTCACATTCAAAACATTTCTAAAACTTGTCGCTTTTTCCTCCGCAATATAACTAAGATACGCCCTTTCCTCTGTTGTTCGACTGCTAAAACTCTGACTCAGGCCCTCATTCTCTCCTGTCTTGATTACTGTAACCTCCTGCTGTCCGGCCTTCCTGCCTCTCACCTGTCTCCCCTACAATCTATCCTAAATGCTGTTGCCAGAATCACTCTACTCTTTCCTAGATCTGTCTCAGCATCTCCCCTCATGAAATCCCTCTCCTGGCTTCCGATCAAATCCCGCATCTCACACTCCATTCTTCTCCTCACTTTTAAAGCTTTACATTCTTCTGCCCCTCCTTACATCTCATCCCTAATTTCTCGGTATGCACCATCCAGACTCTTGCGTTCTTCTCAAGGATGTCTTCTTTCTACCCCCTTTGTATCTAAAGCCCTCTCCCGCCTTAAACCTTTTTCACTGACTGCCCCACATCTCTGGAATGCCCTTCCCCTCAGTACCCGACTAGCACCCTCTCTATCCACCTTTAAGACCCACCTTAAGACACACTTGCTTAAAGAAGCATATGAATAGCACTGTGGATATTCTAAACACGATACATAATGCTTGACCCCCTGCAGACGCACTTACCAGAACTCCCTCCTACTGTCTCTGTACGTTCTCCCTACCTACCAATTAGACTGTAAGCTCCTCGGGGCAGGGACTCCTCTTCCGAAATGTTACTTTTATGTCTAAAGCACTTATTCCCATGATATGTTTTTTATATTATCTGTTATTTATTTGATTACCACATGTATTACTACTGTGAAGCGCTATGTACACTAATGGCGCTATATAAATAAAGACATACAATACAATACAATACACACACACACAGATACAGACACACTGATACACACACACACACACACACCCACCCACTAATACACACACACACACACACACACACACACACACACACACACACACACACACACACACACACACACTGATTCACACACACACACACACACACACCCACCCACTGATTCACACACACACACACACACCCACTGATTCACACACACACAGACCCACTGATACACACACACACACACACACACACACACTGAAACACACACACACACTGAAACACACACACACACTGAAACACACACACACACACTGAAACACGCGCACACACACACACACACACACACACACACACACACACACACACACACACACTGATACACACACACACACACACACACACACACTGACACACACACACACACACACAGATACACACAGATACACACACACACAGATACACACACACACACACACAGATACACAAACACACAGAGATAAACATACACACACACACACACATACACACACACAGATACACATACACACACACACACACACACACACTGATACACATACACACACACACACACACACACACACACTGATACACATACACACACACACACACACACACACACACACACACACACACACACACACACACACACACTGATACACATACACACACACATACACAGATACACACACCCACACACACCCACTGATTCACACACACACACACACACACACACACACACACACACACACACACACACACACACACACACAAAGCTGTGAGCGCCGGAGGGGCAAAGGTGGGAGCGCCGGGGGGCAAAGCTGTGAGCGCCGGGGGGGGGGCAAAGGTGGGAGCGCCGGGGGGCAAAGGTGGGAGTGCCGATGGGGCAAAGGTGGGAGCGCCGGGGGGCAAAGGTGGGAGTGCCGATGGGGCAATGGTGGGAGCGCCGGGGGGGCAATGGTGGGAGCGCCAGGGGGGCAAAGGTACAAGGTGGTACAAAGGTAGGCGCACCCCCGCTACCACCTCCTATTACCCCCCCTGGCTGGGACCCGGGACAGAAAGGGGACACTCACCGCGAACAGAGGAGCCGGGAGCGGGAAGACACTTGTGCTCTGCACAAAGCGGAAGTCCCGCCCCCGGCTTCCTCTGACCTGCCTGCAACCAATCCCCTGCGGGCCGGCCGGCATTCTAAGTCCCGCCCCCGGCATTCTCCTTCATTCAGTCTCCCCGGCAGCATTCACACACACACATAGAAAATACTTACCGGCCGCCGCATTCTCCTCACCGCCGCTGCCCCGCAATACCGGGACCAGGGACAAAAATCGGGACATAACCGGGACGGAGCTAAAATCGGGACAGGGCAGAAAAAAACGGGACTGTCCCGGCAAAACCGGGACGAATGGTCACCCTACTTACAGACTATTCACTAGAGTGGACCATAAAGTGTCTTATAGAGGGAACTCTAAGGTGTCTTAAGATGCATTAAGATATATTATGTATGTAAATATTTATTTATATAGCGCTTTTATAAGAGAGGCAATACAGTACAGAGAATTATAGTACAATAAGTGCAACAAACAAAATCAGACAATAGGAAAGGAAATCCCTGGCCTGCAGAGCTTACAGTCTTAATGCTAGATCCATGGAACTCTGTTGTGTTTACGCTAATAACGGTACATTCCTGAAATTGGTACCTGACCCTGTGTGGTAGGCAGAGACACAGGGGCAGTGCCTGCCAATATCATAAAGAGCAGTGCACTTCCTATTTAGTAGAAGTGTGTGTCAGAGTTAAGAGTTCAGTCCAGAGTTAGAGTCTGCTGAGTCTGTCACCTGGCTGGCCCAGGGTGACAGAGAGAGCCTATATCAATTGGCCGTTGGAGAAGGGGAGCCATCAGCCTCTGAGTAGAGCTGATGCAACCTTAGTTAGGGAGGTGGACCAATTCCTCTCACCCTGTTTAGGGGGCGAGGGAAGAGCTAGCCCCACCCTGGGTGCCCTTGACCTGGGGTGGTGGCAGGGACACAGAGACCATCCTGAGGGAGAGCAGTCCTGTGTGGAGGAAGACACCCTGTACCTGATATATAGTCTTGTTGCTGCTATTCTGCTGCTGTGAATAAAGAGCTGCGGCTGCTTTTAAAGATATACAGTGTGAGACTGGAATCTCTCATCCCCGAGGGGGGGGGGGGGGGACTCTCTGGAAGGATTCCACCCGTATTCCTGGAGCTCAGAGATGGAGGCGCTGCACCATTACATACATAGTTACATAATAGATGAGGTTGAAAAAAGACGTACGTCCATCAAGTTCAACCTATGCTAAATTCAGACAACAGATACTTACTTATTGATCCAGAGGAAGGCAAACAAAAAACCCCATTAAGGGGAAAAATTAATTCCTTCCTGACTCCAAGAATTGGCAATCGGATTAATCCCTGGATCAACATCCTTCCCATATATACTTATTTGGTATATCCCTGTATACCTGTCCCATCTAAAAAGATGTCCAACCTTTTTTTGAACAAATCTATTGTATCTGCCATCACAGTCTCCATGGGTAATGAGTTCCACATTTTAACTGCCCTTACTGTAAAGAACCCTTTCCTTTGTTGCTGGTGAAATTTCCTTTCCTCCAACCTTAAGGGATGGCCCCGAGTCCTTTGTACTGCCCGTGGGATGAATAGTTCTTTTGAAAGCTCCTTGTATTGTCCCTGAATATATTTGTATATAGTTATCATATCCCCTCTTAGACGCCTCTTTTCTAATGTAAATAAATCCAATATAGCTAGCCTCTCCTCATAAGTTAGAATGTCCATCCCCTTTATTAATTTGGTGGCTCTTCTCTGCACTCTCTCTAGTTCCAAAATGTCTTTTCTTAGGATTGGTGCCCAAAATTGTACTCCATATTCAAGGTGTGGTCTTACTAATGCTTTGTAAAGGGGCATAATTATGTCTACTTCCCTTCCATCAATTGCCCGTTTGATGCAAGATAAGATCTTGTTTGCCTTTGCAGCTACTGCATGACATTGGGCACTATTGCTAAGCCTGCTGTCTACAAGCACCCCTAAATCCTTCTCCATCAAGGATTCCCCCAATATATCTCCATTTAATTTGTAAGTCGCCTTTTTATTCTTGCATCCCAAATGCATAACCTTATATTTATCTGTATTAAACCTCATTTGCCATTTACCTGCCCACGTTTCCAGTCTCTCCAAGTCCTTCTGAAGAGAAATTTCATCCTGCTCTGATAAGACGGAGGCATTCACCCCAGAAACCTGATCCTGTCATCCCCCATACCATCGCGGGAGACTCAGGCCCCCCTGTTGCCAGCAGGTATGCACCACACTCAGACACGTAGCCAGACCCTAGTACAGAGGAGGGGGGCCCGATCTGCGATTGGCCCAGGGAAGGGGGGCTACATTGGGAATCGATGTTATTTTTCTTCATATTAATGGGTATCCTCAAAGCGAATGATATGCCAAAATGACGTCCATTAGCAAAACTACAATTGTTTCTTCACTTTTTCTGCTTGATCAATAGGGTGACCAGATTTCGAAAATGAAAAACCGGGACACCTTAAAAAATAATTTATTAAACAAATTACATCACGTGACACCCCCTGTTGCCATGACAACAAGACACTCTGATGCCCCTGCAGTGTTAGTGTGTATAGAGGTGGGGGCTTTGCTTGGGCCCTTCAACTCTTACAGCCAGGGCATTATTGGCCAGGAATGCCCAGTTCGGAGGGGATTACTACTTCAAAATGTATTTGATTCGTAACAACATCAAAAAACTCTAATACCAATAACTAACAACCACAGACAATGATAATCTAAACCATCAAATAAAATGTCTACGGCCCTTGTTCAAGCATGTTTGCGGTACTTACCAGATAAATCAGTGCCTGCAATCCACGACTGTATCCGCCTCTCCGAGCGTCTGAAAGCAACCCAGCGTTCCTGGTGTGTGGCTGAAGAGGTGAGGGACTCCCTCCTCTCAAACGGAAAAGAAGAGCAAAAAATAGAGTTGGAACATACCTATCATACAGGGATGAGAGAGAGAGACAGAGAATGAGAGAGAGACAGAGAATGAGAGACAGAGAATGAGAGACAGAGAATGAGAGAGAGACAGAGAATGAGAGAGAGACACAGAGAGAGAGAGAGAGATAGAGAATGAGAGAGAGACAGAGAGAGGGACATAGGGAGAGCGAGACAAAAGTAATGTACTGTATAACCATTATACCGTACCCCCTAGTATTCGTGTAATCATTGTCCCACACCCCCTTTTACTCACGCTTTGGCAATACTGAAATGTTCTTTTGACAGAGACACACAGAGAGAAACAGAGACACACAGAGAGAGACAGAGACACAGAGAGAGAGAGAGAGACACAGAGAGAGAGAGAGAGACACGGGCCTATTTAGTAAGCGTCGATAAGGCTGCGTCTATAGTATTTCAGACGGAGGGAAGGCACACACGCTGCAATACACTTGCTGAAGCCTGAGCTTTTTTATGGCTTTGCAGGGTATGCAGCGGGTGCGATTGGGGGCGTGGCAATAAATATTTGGAGGCGTGGCAATAACGTTCCGGCGCGGACGTCACTTTCCTACCTCACATCCCGATCCACCGGCATTTTTTCAGATGCAGCATCTGAAGCACTGTGCAGACAAGAAGAAAAATGCACACAATGCGCACCAGAGATTAAAATATAGTAAATTATTTATTAATAAAACAAGAAATAACCGAGGAGGATCCAACCCCACCTCAGTACTTTCTTCTCGTTGCTATTGCCACACTATACGTCCTGACGCCGGAAGGGAAGTTGGTACGCGACCAAGACGAGACACCGGATTTACAGTGGAACCACAACATACCACAGATTGCTGGAGGACCACACTGCGAGGGGCGCAGCCTATCGAGTTTCCCGGTCATCGTCCAAAGTCTGGAGCTGCGGAGTGACCACCGGATTACCACGGAGCCCGAGCCTGTCTCACACAATGCTTTTACCAAACGGATGTTTGTGAGTTTGCTATTTTTATCTTGTCCAGGAAATGAAATTGTTAAACCGAATTTACACATGGAGCGGGCGCTTTCTCTTCTTTTTTTTGTTTAGATATCTATCGAGGAGGTGGTTGTTTCCCTGAAGAGAGCTGCCAGGGCTCCAGAGGACGCCCGAATTGGATCCTTTTATGATTGAGTTATAACATAGCTATTAGAGCTAGGTTTCTGGACTTTTATTGTGTTTAGGCATAGTGTTTATTATTATTTTATTACAGCTACTTTTTAGTAATTGCACTGTTATTAATTCTGACCACTAATTCTCACTGCCATTATAATCTCTCTCTAGCCACAACCAAATTGCTATATCAGCTATATTATTTATTGGTTATACCAGGGGAGCACAAACTTTTGCAGCTCGCCCCCCTGCCGGTGCTCGCGCCCCCCCCCCTTACCTTGATGCGGCGTCATGTGACCTGCAGCGGCATTTGACGAGGGTGACGTCACATGACCCCGCAGCGTAATTTAACATACTGTGCTATATCTATGCACACACAGCTGTCTCTAGGCATAAAACACATCCACACCGGGGGAAGGACCAGCACAGATAACATTCCAAGAGACACTGTTTTTAAGTATACCTTTTGCTTGCTTCATTCATTGTAACATCGCCGGAAGAAGAGATCAGTGTATCTCGAAAGCTCGCACAAATAAAAGCATTTCGTTAGCCACAGAACGGTATTATCTATTTATTTTTTGATTATTGAAGCTCGGCTAACACGGTACTGATACCTCTATATATATATATTGCGCGCGCACACACACATATAACGTTTTATCCAACTTTTTCATTTATCATTTGTAGAGAAAATGAACAATGTCGCCAGAAGTGCTATTTTTCAAAATGTAACATCTCTACTAATTAGTGTAAAATGATACTTCATATAAAGCAGGTTATGGGACCCATTATAAAATGACCTTCATGTTTCTTATCACATACCAGTATATGGATACTTTCTATTATCACAAGCTGCTAACATGTGACAGGGCTCAGAGTCTGAGCCCAGAATGTGACATACAGAACATTCTCATTCTAAATTTCAAAAAATATTGTGTTGATTTCTGACCTGACTGCCGTGGTTACAGCTCAACCACTCTGTTCTACTGTATGTCACCACTTTCTGCCACAACCAGCTGACGGTGGATCTGCAAGGAGTTCAACGCTTATTGGCATCACATCTGTTGCTTGGTTGACGTATCATTTCTCCAGCTTTTTATTGTATTGTTTCTAAATAGATTATATTTATTTAGTTGAATAGATATTTATTTAGTTTAATAGATATTTATTTAGTTTAATAGATTATATTTCTAAGTTTAATAAGTTATATTTCTTAGTTTAATAAGTTATATTTCTTAGTTTAATAAAATATATTTCTTAGTTTAATAAGTTATATTTCTTAGTTTAATAAGTTATATTTGTTAGTTTAATAAATTATATTTCTTAGTTTAATAAGTTATATTTCTTAGTTAATAGATTATATTTGTTAGCACAGTAGATTATATTTACTAGTATTTAAGTCTCCCCCTCAGTGCCCCATTAGGACCCGTGCGCATATTTCACATCTTTTCGGAGTCGCTTATTTTTTAGACCCTCGGAGCCGAAACCTAAAGGGGTCAGCTAAGAAAGTTCGGATCAAGAGGAGCCGCACAGCTTAAAGACAGAACATTTCCAAGGGAGATGGAGACAATTTGGGTAAGATCTGATTAAAGGACATCCTTTGAGGAAGGAAAGGGTGACAGGGGAGTCTAAGAGGGGGGTGAGAGAGCAAGGTGGTGTGTCAGATTGGGGCAGAGCAAGAGAACGCAAAAATGATGGGGATTTGCTGCACACCAAAAAAAAACAATAAGTAGTGATACTTTTACCGGTGCCCCTTAGTCTCAGGGAAGACCGGCATTTCGTCCAATGGATACAATATGATTGATGGGAAAGGGCACACGGATTTGAATAAAAAAAGATAATTTATTGTGCCACAGACTACAATGTTTCGGCTGCTGGCCTTTCTTTGCTGGATTTAGTGGGTTTAGCCACTTTACCTGAGAAAGACCAGCAGGCCGAAATGTTGTTGCCTATGGCAGTGCAAGAGAAAACAGGTTGGGGGGGTGGGTTCTCGCAAAGTCGCCGACCCATGGGTGAGTGTCCCCGGTGGAAACTAGTCCTGGACCCCGGGAAAGCTGTCTGTGGCCCATACAAGCTGAGTAACATGTAAAAAGGACACATGTATGTTCAGAATGAGTTAGCATGGTATTTTGAGAGGCACCATAGCAGGTCAGTGCAAGTCAGTGCAGAGCACTGCAAGGTCAGTCAATATGAGGAAGGGTCCGATGGAGGAGTTGGAGGGTCCCAGAATATCTCTTAAAGCAGGGGTGCGCAAATCAAGGGGCACGACATTTTCTTGGGAGGAGGGGCTCGGCGCTTACAGAGGCCCCTCGCTCTTCCCCACAGCATTTAAATTAAATGCCGGAGATCGCGTGCAAGGCCTCTGTAAGTTCCCTTTCCTTGTCTCCGGCGGCTTCTGGCGACAGCAATGTGGCGTCACATGATGTGGCATTGCCATAGCAACGTGATATCACATGACGTCGTTACATCAGAACGTCGGAGACAAGGTGGGGAAGGTGGAGGGGGGAGCAGGGGGAAAAGGTTGTGCAACCCTGTCTTAAAGCATTGCCTTGCATACAGATCAGAGGCCAAGAATGGATATGGATATCCGATGTGAAGCCGGAAATAAGACAGAAAAGACCGTTTCGGGGGAAGAAGGTGAGTGATGAAATAGCCGTCACTGTGTAACTCTTCCAATTACCTGCAACTTCATGCAGAGAAATAGCAACGCTTGTTTTTAACGTGCTAAGCGCCTAATGGGGAATTCAACTGCTGAGAAGTTAAGGGAGTTACTAACCCAAACTCAGCGACGTTTCTGTGTCTCTGTGATAACTCCCCCAGGACATGCCTGAAAACCAGAGGTAACTCAATGTATTTTTGATAAATAGAAACATGACCTTCTGGGGAGGGGTATATAATGGGTACTGGGCCTGGTGAGGTGGGTATAACGAGTACTGGGCCTGGGGAGGGGCGTATAACAGGGTACTGGGCCTTGGGAAGGTTGTATAACTGGGTACTGGGCCTGGGGAGGTGGGTATAACGGGTATTTGCCCTGTGGAGGGCGGTATAACGTGGTATTGGGGATGGGGTATAAGTGGCACAGGAGCTCTTGCGATACAGAGTATCACTGTCCCTGGTTACAAACACTTCATGTCTCCTGCAGATCAGGACACACACGAAGGTGGTGCCCTTTGTGCCACCAGACGACGAGGCGGGCTACGAGGCGGACGACGAGGCATACGACAAAGCGGGCGTCAAGTGGAACAATGAGGTGGGCTACAAGGCGGCCGATGACGCAGACGTGGTGTACGATGACCAAGGAGCATACGACAGGTGTGGCCGGATCTGCTGCTTCACCTTTTTTAGGCGGAGGAGAAGACCCCGGGAGCAGGTAGGAGAATACGAGAGGTGCGGACAGATCTGCTGCTTCACCTTTTTTAGGCGGAGAAGAAGCCAGGTGCAGGTAGCAGAGGAGCCAGGGCGTAGATACAGGGGTATTCTAGGGGCCCTGAGAAGTTGGTTTGACCGCAGGAGAGGCAGATAAGATCAGGAAGGCTGAGGGAGGGGCAGGTACTAGAGGGAGATAGGGATATTGGGCGTGAGAGGGTGAGAGAGAACAAGGAGCAGGGCCAGAGCACGGGTTTCATGCGCCCGAGGCAAAACTTAAAATTTGTGCCCCAGTTGTATAAAAAATAATAAGATAAATAAAATAATAAAATAAACAGTGGCGTAGATATCGGGGCTGCAGGGGGGTGCGACCGCACCCCAGCGCAACGCAAAATAAAAATAAAAGGGCGCCAAAATACTGGATAAAAAAAAGAATAATAATTTTAAAAAAAAGATAAATAAATAAAATAATAAGAGGAAAAAATAATAATGATTATTAATGCGCCCCTAGGACCTCTGCGCGCTAGGCGACCGCCTAATGGCCGGCCGGCCCTGCGAGGTATGCGGGAGGAAAAGGGGTGAATGGGATAGATATGCAGGGGGATGGGGGAGCAGGTGAGTTATACACAGGGGCACAAGGGCCCCATCACCCGCATCTCTATATACTGAGTGTGCCCCTGTGTATAACAACGCTGATCTGTGCTGCTCCATCTGATCTCACTGCGCAGTGATCCAGGGACCATCCGATCGCCATTTAATGGGGTCAGGAAGGAATTTTTTTCCCCCATTGCACAGCAGGGGTTATGTTTCGCCTTCCTCTGGATCACAGCAACAAACTGCACTTTGTGCATGAATTATCAGTGAGATCTTTATACACCCTGCATTGGTCTTCACCCCTTTGCTGCCGGAGGGGCCTGCAATGCATTGCTCTGCGTGTTACTATATCGCTCTGCAATGTGCTGCAGGCCCCTCCCAGCAAAGAGATTCATTATTTCAATAAAATACTCTCTTTAATCAAACCTATGTGTAGTGTCTTTTCTATCCGTTGTATCTATTGCTAACAGCTCAGTGATTCTTCCCCAGGACGCTGCACTAGTGTCACGCTGCCAAGCCCAGGTGTGAGGGAGATTTATAGGGTCACATATACACTTCTGCCAAAACACGAGTGCAAACAGGAAGCCCCTCTGATCTCATATATTTTATTACACAAAACGGTATCTAAAAAGGTAAAAATAACATACATGGGATTCTGCTACAAATATCTCTCTAATTACAAACCAATTAGCAAATCATTCAGATTAGTCGAGCAAAAAGAAAGGGTTAAGTATCTCATGTACAGTATATGCAGTGTAGGCTGTTCTGCAGCATTACATGCAGGGGACAACGTTTAGGGGATATAAGTAATGCTGATCTCAGAGCTGACCGGCTGACCTGCTCTACCGGCTGACCGGCTGACCTGCTCTTCTGGCTGACCTGCTGACCTGCTCTACTGGCTGACCGGCTGACCTGCTCTACCGGCTGACCGGCTTCTCTTCTTTCAGCTAAATGACCTGAATTGTGGCCCCTGTATCTCCCAATTAAACGTTTTATTGGCATATTCTTGTTTGACTCGTTCTATACAGACATTTTCTATATATTCATTGTGGGATTTGATAACATCTGTAAGATCTCTCAGAATATCACATTCTGTACGTTTGTGTTGAAGATTTTTCCATTCTCAATTTACTTAATATTAGTTTTTGGCATCAATTATTTATATCGAGTCCAAAATACCTTTATACAGAATGCTGTTCCCTTTAGCCCACAAATGCTGCTTCATTAAAGCCCATGGGTGGCACTTTATGCATTCTCAAACTTTTAGGCAACATCCCTAATTTCCAAAAGTGGGATTAAATCTGTACATATTTAAATGGTTAATTTTCTTACTCAGACTCCTAAATCCCTCCCCAAATATATCCTTTTCACATAAAAGTGTGTGCGCTTCTCCTTCCGCCTAACTGGCACGTCGTCCTTACGGGCGCCACTCCTTGCAACTCCACGCTGCCCTCCAGTGGCAAAAGAAATAAGATACATTTACTATACTCGTCTGGCAGCTGCTCCCGTATAAGGTGGGTAACTCTGTATTAGGGGTCTTGGTAGACTATATTTTATACTTATGTCGGATAGATGAGGAATTAATATTCCTAACGGGTTATTGTGAGAGGCCTTAGATCTTATCCTATATGCACGCAGCCCTCGCCTCTCTGACCTTGAACACGTACTTCAATCTGATTTTTGAGACTTGAAACTGGATTTCCCAAAACAAACTGATTTTAAACACTGACAAGACTGTAACAATGGTATTTGGGACCAGAGCTAAATTGCTAAAGCTACCAATGACAGAGCTTCAGATAAAAACCAGCTCTAAAACCATCCTAGCCCCTGTTACTTGTTTGAAATATCTGATCATTCAACTCCCATTTAACATTTGGGTTGCACATTGATACCCTGACATCCAAATCCTATGCCAAACTAGGTGTACTTTAAAGGAACAAATCCTCCCTAAGGCCCTCATGCAGTAAGCAGCGATAAGCCACTTATCACCAGCTTATCGCCAAAAAAGCCACACTGATACACACACACACACACACAGATACAGACACACTGATACACACACACACACCGCGCCCTGATGGCAGGGGTGGAGGCGTGGGGCTCCTGCTCTCCTCTGTCTGCCGTTACCGAACCCTTCCTATTCCCCCCTCTCTTGCTTTTCCCTCCTTTGAGGCTCACACTGTCCAGATCTTCTCTCCTCTCCCTGTTCATGTGGCGGTCATCTATCGCCCACCTACCTCTACTCATCCCCCTTCTGCCTTTCTCTCTCACTTTGAATCCTGGCTCTCTTTCTTTCTCTCCTCAGACTCCCCTGTTCTTCTCCTTGGGGACTTCAATTGCCACATTGATGACCCCTCTCTCTCTTGGGCTTCCCGCTTTCTTTCTCTTACCTCTTCTTTTGGCCTTCAACAGTGGACTGCAGCCAGCACCCACAAGGATGGCCACTACTTAGACCTGGTTTTCACTAAAAACTTATCTCTCTCTGATTTCTCCATTTCCCCTTTTCCTCTCTCTGACCATCATCTCATCTCATTCTCTTTATCTCGCTTCTCCCCTTCTCCACCTCCATCTACCCCCCGGTTCTGCAGAAACCTGCGCTCTATTCACTTACCTGACTTTGAGTCCACTTTACACTCCTCCCTCTCCTCTCTCAGCTCTGCTACAGACCCTGACAACCTGGTCAGAAAGTACAACTCTGTCTTGTCCTCATCTCTTGATCTACATGCCCCGCTTTCTCTCTGCCGCCCTCGCCCTTCTAACCCTAGACCCTGGCTAAATTCCCACACGCGCATGCTGCGTTCCTCCACTCGTTCCTCTGAACGCCTCTGGAGGAAGTCTCACACTCTCGCAGACTTCCTTCACTACAAATTTATGCTATCCTGTTTCAACTCTGCCCTCTCGCAAGCTAAACAAGCCTACTTTTCTGCACTAATAACATGCACAAGTCTAACCCACGCCGACTGTTCTCTGTCTTTGATACTCTACTCAAACCACCCTCAGCTGCCTCTCCTTCCTCCATCTCCGCTCAGGACTTTGCAGACTATTTTAAGGAAAAGGTGGAATCCATACGGCAGAACATCCCCTGTTTCTTCCCCCCATCCTACACCTCTTCCTAACTCTCCTCCTGCCTTCCTTGAGTCTTTTTCCACTGTCTCAGAGGAGGATGTGTCGCTGTTGATCTCCTCTTCTCCCTCTACCACTTGCCCTCTTGACCCCATTCCCTCCCATCTCCTAAAACCTCTAGCTCCTACTATAATCCCTACGCTTACACACATTTTTAACTCCTCCCTCTGCTCTGGAACCTTTCCATCCTCCTTCAAACATGCAACAGTCATACCATTACTCAAAAACAGCAAGCTTGACCCTACCTGTCTTTCTAACTATCGACCTGTCTCCCTCCTGCCTTTTGCCTCTAAACTACTTGAACGTCTTGTATTCTCTCGCTTGCTCCATTTTCTCAACACTTATTCTCTCCTAGACCCTCTACAATCTGGCTTCCGCACTGCTCACTCCACGGAAACAACCCTCACTAAAATAACTGACGAGCTCCATGCTGCCAAAGACAGAGGTCATTACACTCTGCTCATATTACTCGACCTCTCTGCAGCATTTGACACCGTGGACCACCCTCTTCTCCTCCACATTCTCCATACTCTAGGTATTCGGAACAAAGCTCTATCCTGGATCTCATCCTACCTCTCCCATCGTACTTTTAGTGTCTCTTCTGCTAACACCTCCTCCTCCTCTATTGATCTCTCTGTGGGGGTACCCCAGGGCTCTGTCCTGGGACCTCTTCTCTTTTCTCTGTACACTGGCGACACACTTTATTCGAGCTCGGCTAGTCCCACGAATTCGGGTATACCCGGGTGTATTGAGGTTTGTGACTGTTTTCTGCCCGAGTGCATTGAGTTATTTTCCGGCAGGGATTGAAGCATTTTATTCCCGTTGGCTGCAATACTGCACACTACATATATATATACTGCATTACAATTCATGAATTTATGCCATCTGGTAGACACGC
>NC_134498.1:10290323-10392823 GCF_040206685.1 Ascaphus truei
GACACCTTAAAAAATAATTTATTAAACAAATTACATCACGTGACACCCCCTGTTGCCATGACAACAAGACACTCTGATGCCCCTGCAGTGTTAGTGTGTATAGAGGTGGGGGCTTTGCTTGGGCCCTTCAACTCTTACAGCCAGGGCATTATTGGCCAGGAATGCCCAGTTCGGAGGGGATTACTACTTCAAAATGTATTTGATTCGTAACAACATCAAAAAACTCTAATACCAATAACTAACAACCACAGACAATGATAATCTAAACCATCAAATAAAATGTCTACGGCCCTTGTTCAAGCATGTTTGCGGTACTTACCAGATAAATCAGTGCCTGCAATCCACGACTGTATCCGCCTCTCCGAGCGTCTGAAAGCAACCCAGCGTTCCTGGTGTGTGGCTGAAGAGGTGAGGGACTCCCTCCTCTCAAACGGAAAAGAAGAGCAAAAAATAGAGTTGGAACATACCTATCATACAGGGATGAGAGAGAGAGACAGAGAATGAGAGAGAGACAGAGAATGAGAGACAGAGAATGAGAGACAGAGAATGAGAGAGAGACAGAGAATGAGAGAGAGACACAGAGAGAGAGAGAGACAGAGAATGAGAGAGAGACAGAGAGAGGGACATAGGGAGAGAGAGACAAAAGTAATGTACTGTATAACCATTATACCGTACCCCCTAGTATTCGTGTAATCATTGTCCCACACCCCCTTTTACTCACGCTTTGGCAATACTGAAATGTTCTTTTGACAGAGACACACAGAGAGAAACAGAGACACACAGAGAGAGACAGAGACACAGAGAGAGAGAGACAGAGACACAGAGAGACACACAGAGAGAGACAGAGACACACAGAGAGAGACAGAGACACAGAGAGAGAGAGAGAGACACAGAGAGAGAGAGAGAGACACGGGCCTATTTAGTAAGCGTCGATAAGGCTGCGTCTATAGTATTTCAGACGGAGGGAAGGCACACACGCTGCAATACACTTGCTGAAGCCGGAGCTTTTTTATGGCTTTGCAGGGTATGCAGCGGGTGCGATTGGGGGCGTGGCAATAAATATTTGGAGGCGTGGCAATAACGTTCCGGCGCGGACGTCACTTTCCTACCTCACATCCCGATCCACCGGCATTTTTTCAGATGCAGCATCTGAAGCACTGTGCAGACAAGAAGAAAAATGCACACAATGCGCACCAGAGATTAAAATATAGTAAATTATTTATTAATAAAACAAGAAATAACCGAGGAGGATCCAACCCCACCTCAGTACTTTCTTCTCGTTGCTATTGCCACACTATACGTCCTGACGCCGGAAGGGAAGTTGGTACGCGACCAAGACGAGACACCGGATTTACAGTGGAACCACAACATACCACAGATTGCTGGAGGACCACACTGCGAGGGGCGCAGCCTATCGAGTTTCCCGGTCATCGTCCAAAGTCTGGAGCTGCGGAGTGACCACCGGATTACCACGGAGCCCGAGCCTGTCTCACACAATGCTTTTACCAAACGGATGTTTGTGAGTTTGCTATTTTTATCTTGTCCAGGAAATGAAATTGTTAAACCGAATTTACACATGGAGCGGGCGCTTTCTCTTCTTTTTTTTGTTTAGATATCTATCGAGGAGGTGGTTGTTTCCCTGAAGAGAGCTGCCAGGGCTCCAGAGGACGCCCGAATTGGATCCTTTTATGATTGAGTTATAACATAGCTATTAGAGCTAGGTTTCTGGACTTTTATTGTGTTTAGGCATAGTGTTTATTATTATTTTATTACAGCTACTTTTTAGTAATTGCACTGTTATTAATTCTGACCACTAATTCTCACTGCCATTATAATCTCTCTCTAGCCACAACCAAATTGCTATATCAGCTATATTATTTATTGGTTATACCAGGGGAGCACAAACTTTTGCAGCTCGCCCCCCTGCCGGTGCTCGCGCCCCCCCCCCTTACCTTGATGCGGCGTCATGTGACCTGCAGCGGCATTTGACGAGGGTGACGTCACATGACCCCGCAGCGTAATTTAACATACTGTGCTATATCTATGCACACACAGCTGTCTCTAGGCATAAAACACATCCACACCGGGGGAAGGACCAGCACAGATAACATTCCAAGAGACACTGTTTTTAAGTATACCTTTTGCTTGCTTCATTCATTGTAACATCGCCGGAAGAAGAGATCAGTGTATCTCGAAAGCTCGCACAAATAAAAGCATTTCGTTAGCCACAGAACGGTATTATCTATTTATTTTTTGATTATTGAAGCTCGGCTAACACGGTACTGATACCTCTATATATATATATTGCGCGCGCACACACACATATAACGTTTTATCCAACTTTTTCATTTATCATTTGTAGAGAAAATGAACAATGTCGCCAGAAGTGCTATTTTTCAAAATGTAACATCTCTACTAATTAGTGTAAAATGATACTTCATATAAAGCAGGTTATGGGACCCATTATAAAATGACCTTCATGTTTCTTATCACATACCAGTATATGGATACTTTCTATTATCACAAGCTGCTAACATGTGACAGGGCTCAGAGTCTGAGCCCAGAATGTGACATACAGAACATTCTCATTCTAAATTTCAAAAAATATTGTGTTGATTTCTGACCTGACTGCCGTGGTTACAGCTCAACCACTCTGTTCTACTGTATGTCACCACTTTCTGCCACAACCAGCTGACGGTGGATCTGCAAGGAGTTCAACGCTTATTGGCATCACATCTGTTGCTTGGTTGACGTATCATTTCTCCAGCTTTTTATTGTATTGTTTCTAAATAGATTATATTTATTTAGTTGAATAGATATTTATTTAGTTTAATAGATATTTATTTAGTTTAATAGATTATATTTCTAAGTTTAATAAGTTATATTTCTTAGTTTAATAAGTTATATTTCTTAGTTTAATAAAATATATTTCTTAGTTTAATAAGTTATATTTCTTAGTTTAATAAGTTATATTTGTTAGTTTAATAAATTATATTTCTTAGTTTAATAAGTTATATTTCTTAGTTAATAGATTATATTTGTTAGCACAGTAGATTATATTTACTAGTATTTAAGTCTCCCCCTCAGTGCCCCATTAGGACCCGTGCGCATATTTCACATCTTTTCGGAGTCGCTTATTTTTTAGACCCTCGGAGCCGAAACCTAAAGGGGTCAGCTAAGAAAGTTCGGATCAAGAGGAGCCGCACAGCTTAAAGACAGAACATTTCCAAGGGAGATGGAGACAATTTGGGTAAGATCTGATTAAAGGACATCCTTTGAGGAAGGAAAGGGTGACAGGGGAGTCTAAGAGGGGGGTGAGAGAGCAAGGTGGTGTGTCAGATTGGGGCAGAGCAAGAGAACGCAAAAATGATGGGGATTTGCTGCACACCAAAAAAAAACAATAAGTAGTGATACTTTTACCGGTGCCCCTTAGTCTCAGGGAAGACCGGCATTTCGTCCAATGGATACAATATGATTGATGGGAAAGGGCACACGGATTTGAATAAAAAAAGATAATTTATTGTGCCACAGACTACAATGTTTCGGCTGCTGGCCTTTCTTTGCTGGATTTAGTGGGTTTAGCCACTTTACCTGAGAAAGACCAGCAGGCCGAAATGTTGTTGCCTATGGCAGTGCAAGAGAAAACAGGTTGGGGGGGGTGGGTTCTCGCAAAGTCGCCGACCCATGGGTGAGTGTCCCCGGTGGAAACTAGTCCTGGACCCCGGGAAAGCTGTCTGTGGCCCATACAAGCTGAGTAACATGTAAAAAGGACACATGTATGTTCAGAATGAGTTAGCATGGTATTTTGAGAGGCACCATAGCAGGTCAGTGCAAGTCAGTGCAGAGCACTGCAAGGTCAGTCAATATGAGGAAGGGTCCGATGGAGGAGTTGGAGGGTCCCAGAATATCTCTTAAAGCAGGGGTGCGCAAATCAAGGGGCACGACATTTTCTTGGGAGGAGGGGCTCGGCGCTTACAGAGGCCCCTCGCTCTTCCCCACAGCATTTAAATTAAATGCCGGAGATCGCGTGCAAGGCCTCTGTAAGTTCCCTTTCCTTGTCTCCGGCGGCTTCTGGCGACAGCAATGTGGCGTCACATGATGTGGCATTGCCATAGCAACGTGATATCACATGACGTCGTTACATCAGAACGTCGGAGACAAGGTGGGGAAGGTGGAGGGGGGAGCAGGGGGAAAAGGTTGTGCAACCCTGTCTTAAAGCATTGCCTTGCATACAGATCAGAGGCCAAGAATGGATATGGATATCCGATGTGAAGCCGGAAATAAGACAGAAAAGACCGTTTCGGGGGAAGAAGGTGAGTGATGAAATAGCCGTCACTGTGTAACTCTTCCAATTACCTGCAACTTCATGCAGAGAAATAGCAACGCTTGTTTTTAACGTGCTAAGCGCCTAATGGGGAATTCAACTGCTGAGAAGTTAAGGGAGTTACTAACCCAAACTCAGCGACGTTTCTGTGTCTCTGTGATAACTCCCCCAGGACATGCCTGAAAACCAGAGGTAACTCAATGTATTTTTGATAAATAGAAACATGACCTTCTGGGGAGGGGTATATAATGGGTACTGGGCCTGGTGAGGTGGGTATAACGAGTACTGGGCCTGGGGAGGGGCGTATAACAGGGTACTGGGCCTTGGGAAGGTTGTATAACTGGGTACTGGGCCTGGGGAGGTGGGTATAACGGGTATTTGCCCTGTGGAGGGCGGTATAACGTGGTATTGGGGATGGGGTATAAGTGGCACAGGAGCTCTTGCGATACAGAGTATCACTGTCCCTGGTTACAAACACTTCATGTCTCCTGCAGATCAGGACACACACGAAGGTGGTGCCCTTTGTGCCACCAGACGACGAGGCGGGCTACGAGGCGGACGACGAGGCATACGACAAAGCGGGCGTCAAGTGGAACAATGAGGTGGGCTACAAGGCGGCCGATGACGCAGACGTGGTGTACGATGACCAAGGAGCATACGACAGGTGTGGCCGGATCTGCTGCTTCACCTTTTTTAGGCGGAGGAGAAGACCCCGGGAGCAGGTAGGAGAATACGAGAGGTGCGGACAGATCTGCTGCTTCACCTTTTTTAGGCGGAGAAGAAGCCAGGTGCAGGTAGCAGAGGAGCCAGGGCGTAGATACAGGGGTATTCTAGGGGCCCTGAGAAGTTGGTTTGACCGCAGGAGAGGCAGATAAGATCAGGAAGGCTGAGGGAGGGGCAGGTACTAGAGGGAGATAGGGATATTGGGCGTGAGAGGGTGAGAGAGAACAAGGAGCAGGGCCAGAGCACGGGTTTCATGCGCCCGAGGCAAAACTTAAAATTTGTGCCCCAGTTGTATAAAAAATAATAAGATAAATAAAATAATAAAATAAACAGTGGCGTAGATATCGGGGCTGCAGGGGGGTGCGACCGCACCCCAGCGCAACGCAAAATAAAAATAAAAGGGCGCCAAAATACTGGATAAAAAAAAGAATAATAATTTTTAAAAAAAGATAAATAAATAAAATAATAAGAGGAAAAAATAATAATGATTATTAATGCGCCCCTAGGACCTCTGCGCGCTAGGCGACCGCCTAATGGCCGGCCGGCCCTGCGAGGTATGCGGGAGGAAAAGGGGTGAATGGGATAGATATGCAGGGGGATGGGGGAGCAGGTGAGTTATACACAGGGGCACAAGGGCCCCATCACCCGCATCTCTATATACTGAGTGTGCCCCTGTGTATAACAACGCTGATCTGTGCTGCTCCATCTGATCTCACTGCGCAGTGATCCAGGGACCATCCGATCGCCATTTAATGGGGTCAGGAAGGAATTTTTTTCCCCCATTGCACAGCAGGGGTTATGTTTCGCCTTCCTCTGGATCACAGCAACAAACTGCACTTTGTGCATGAATTATCAGTGAGATCTTTATACACCCTGCATTGGTCTTCACCCCTTTGCTGCCGGAGGGGCCTGCAATGCATTGCTCTGCGTGTTACTATATCGCTCTGCAATGTGCTGCAGGCCCCTCCCAGCAAAGAGATTCATTATTTCAATAAAATACTCTCTTTAATCAAACCTATGTGTAGTGTCTTTTCTATCCGTTGTATCTATTGCTAACAGCTCAGTGATTCTTCCCCAGGACGCTGCACTAGTGTCACGCTGCCAAGCCCAGGTGTGAGGGAGATTTATAGGGTCACATATACACTTCTGCCAAAACACGAGTGCAAACAGGAAGCCCCTCTGATCTCATATATTTTATTACACAAAACGGTATCTAAAAAGGTAAAAATAACATACATGGGATTCTGCTACAAATATCTCTCTAATTACAAACCAATTAGCAAATCATTCAGATTAGTCGAGCAAAAAGAAAGGGTTAAGTATCTCATGTACAGTATATGCAGTGTAGGCTGTTCTGCAGCATTACATGCAGGGGACAACGTTTAGGGGATATAAGTAATGCTGATCTCAGAGCTGACCGGCTGACCTGCTCTACCGGCTGACCGGCTGACCTGCTCTTCTGGCTGACCTGCTGACCTGCTCTACTGGCTGACCGGCTGACCTGCTCTACCGGCTGACCGGCTTCTCTTCTTTCAGCTAAATGACCTGAATTGTGGCCCCTGTATCTCCCAATTAAACGTTTTATTGGCATATTCTTGTTTGACTCGTTCTATACAGACATTTTCTATATATTCATTGTGGGATTTGATAACATCTGTAAGATCTCTCAGAATATCACATTCTGTACGTTTGTGTTGAAGATTTTTCCATTCTCAATTTACTTAATATTAGTTTTTGGCATCAATTATTTATATCGAGTCCAAAATACCTTTATACAGAATGCTGTTCCCTTTAGCCCACAAATGCTGCTTCATTAAAGCCCATGGGTGGCACTTTATGCATTCTCAAACTTTTAGGCAACATCCCTAATTTCCAAAAGTGGGATTAAATCTGTACATATTTAAATGGTTAATTTTCTTACTCAGACTCCTAAATCCCTCCCCAAATATATCCTTTTCACATAAAAGTGTGTGCGCTTCTCCTTCCGCCTAACTGGCACGTCGTCCTTACGGGCGCCACTCCTTGCAACTCCACGCTGCCCTCCAGTGGCAAAAGAAATAAGATACATTTACTATACTCGTCTGGCAGCTGCTCCCGTATAAGGTGGGTAACTCTGTATTAGGGGTCTTGGTAGACTATATTTTATACTTATGTCGGATAGATGAGGAATTAATATTCCTAACGGGTTATTGTGAGAGGCCTTAGATCTTATCCTATATGCACGCAGCCCTCGCCTCTCTGACCTTGAACACGTACTTCAATCTGATTTTTGAGACTTGAAACTGGATTTCCCAAAACAAACTGATTTTAAACACTGACAAGACTGTAACAATGGTATTTGGGACCAGAGCTAAATTGCTAAAGCTACCAATGACAGAGCTTCAGATAAAAACCAGCTCTAAAACCATCCTAGCCCCTGTTACTTGTTTGAAATATCTGATCATTCAACTCCCATTTAACATTTGGGTTGCACATTGATACCCTGACATCCAAATCCTATGCCAAACTAGGTGTACTTTAAAGGAACAAATCCTCCCTAAGGCCCTCATGCAGTAAGCAGCGATAAGCCACTTATCACCAGCTTATCGCCAAAAAAGCCACACTGATACACACACACACACACACAGATACAGACACACTGATACACACACACACACCGCGCCCTGATGGCAGGGGTGGAGGCGTGGGGCTCCTGCTCTCCTCTGTCTGCCGTTACCGAACCCTTCCTATTCCCCCCTCTCTTGCTTTTCCCTCCTTTGAGGCTCACACTGTCCAGATCTTCTCTCCTCTCCCTGTTCATGTGGCGGTCATCTATCGCCCACCTACCTCTACTCATCCCCCTTCTGCCTTTCTCTCTCACTTTGAATCCTGGCTCTCTTTCTTTCTCTCCTCAGACTCCCCTGTTCTTCTCCTTGGGGACTTCAATTGCCACATTGATGACCCCTCTCTCTCTTGGGCTTCCCGCTTTCTTTCTCTTACCTCTTCTTTTGGCCTTCAACAGTGGACTGCAGCCAGCACCCACAAGGATGGCCACTACTTAGACCTGGTTTTCACTAAAAACTTATCTCTCTCTGATTTCTCCATTTCCCCTTTTCCTCTCTCTGACCATCATCTCATCTCATTCTCTTTATCTCGCTTCTCCCCTTCTCCACCTCCATCTACCCCCCGGTTCTGCAGAAACCTGCGCTCTATTCACTTACCTGACTTTGAGTCCACTTTACACTCCTCCCTCTCCTCTCTCAGCTCTGCTACAGACCCTGACAACCTGGTCAGAAAGTACAACTCTGTCTTGTCCTCATCTCTTGATCTACATGCCCCGCTTTCTCTCTGCCGCCCTCGCCCTTCTAACCCTAGACCCTGGCTAAATTCCCACACGCGCATGCTGCGTTCCTCCACTCGTTCCTCTGAACGCCTCTGGAGGAAGTCTCACACTCTCGCAGACTTCCTTCACTACAAATTTATGCTATCCTGTTTCAACTCTGCCCTCTCGCAAGCTAAACAAGCCTACTTTTCTGCACTAATAACATGCACAAGTCTAACCCACGCCGACTGTTCTCTGTCTTTGATACTCTACTCAAACCACCCTCAGCTGCCTCTCCTTCCTCCATCTCCGCTCAGGACTTTGCAGACTATTTTAAGGAAAAGGTGGAATCCATACGGCAGAACATCCCCTGTTTCTTCCCCCCATCCTACACCTCTTCCTAACTCTCCTCCTGCCTTCCTTGAGTCTTTTTCCACTGTCTCAGAGGAGGATGTGTCGCTGTTGATCTCCTCTTCTCCCTCTACCACTTGCCCTCTTGACCCCATTCCCTCCCATCTCCTAAAACCTCTAGCTCCTACTATAATCCCTACGCTTACACACATTTTTAACTCCTCCCTCTGCTCTGGAACCTTTCCATCCTCCTTCAAACATGCAACAGTCATACCATTACTCAAAAACAGCAAGCTTGACCCTACCTGTCTTTCTAACTATCGACCTGTCTCCCTCCTGCCTTTTGCCTCTAAACTACTTGAACGTCTTGTATTCTCTCGCTTGCTCCATTTTCTCAACACTTATTCTCTCCTAGACCCTCTACAATCTGGCTTCCGCACTGCTCACTCCACGGAAACAACCCTCACTAAAATAACTGACGAGCTCCATGCTGCCAAAGACAGAGGTCATTACACTCTGCTCATATTACTCGACCTCTCTGCAGCATTTGACACCGTGGACCACCCTCTTCTCCTCCACATTCTCCATACTCTAGGTATTCGGAACAAAGCTCTATCCTGGATCTCATCCTACCTCTCCCATCGTACTTTTAGTGTCTCTTCTGCTAACACCTCCTCCTCCTCTATTGATCTCTCTGTGGGGGTACCCCAGGGCTCTGTCCTGGGACCTCTTCTCTTTTCTCTGTACACACTCTCTCTAGGTGACCTAATAACATCTTTTGGGTTTAATTATCACCTCTATGCCGACGACACACAAATATACTTTTCAACACCTGACCTTACACCTGCTGTACAAACCAAAGTTTCTGAATGTCTCTCTGCTATATCATCCTGGATGGCCCTCCGACGCCTTAAACTCAACATGGCTAAAACAGAGCTCCTCATACTTCCTCCCAAACCTGGCCCTAATACCTCCTTCCACATTACTGTTGGAACTACAATCATTCACCCAGTAGCCCAAGCACGCTGCCTAGGGGTCACGTTCGACTCCTCTCTCACATTCGCCCCTCACATTCAAAACATTTCTAAAACTTGTCGCTTTTTCCTCCGCAATATAACTAAGATACGCCCTTTCCTCTGTTGTTCGACTGCTAAAACTCTGACTCAGGCCCTCATTCTCTCCTGTCTTGATTACTGTAACCTCCTGCTGTCCGGCCTTCCTGCCTCTCACCTGTCTCCCCTACAATCTATCCTAAATGCTGCTGCCAGAATCACTCTACTCTTTCCTAGATCTGTCTCAGCATCTCCCCTCATGAAATCCCTCTCCTGGCTTCCGATCAAATCCCGCATCTCACACTCCATTCTTCTCCTCACTTTTAAAGCTTTACATTCTTCTGCCCCTCCTTACATCTCATCCCTAATTTCTCGGTATGCACCATCCAGACTCTTGCGTTCTTCTCAAGGATGTCTTCTTTCTACCCTCTTTGTATCTAAAGCCCTCTCCCGCCTTAAACCTTTTTCACTGACTGCCCCACATCTCTGGAATGCCCTTCCCCTCAGTACCCGACTAGCACCCTCTCTATCCACCTTTAAGACCCACCTTAAGACACACTTGCTTAAAGAAGCATATGAATAGCACTGTGGATATTCTAAACACGATACATAATGCTTGACCCCCTGCAGACGCACTTACCAGAACTCCCTCCTACTGTCTCTGTACGTTCTCCCTACCTACCAATTAGACTGTAAGCTCCTCGGGGCAGGGACTCCTCTTCCGAAATGTTACTTTTATGTCTAAAGCACTTATTCCCATGATATGTTTTTTATATTATCTGTTATTTATTTGATTACCACATGTATTACTACTGTGAAGCGCTATGTACACTAATGGCGCTATATAAATAAAGACATACAATACAATACAATACACACACACACAGATACAGACACACTGATACACACACACACACACACACACACACCCACTAATACACACACACACACACACACACTAATACACACACACACACACACACACACACACACACACTGATTCACACACACACACACACACACACACACACACACACCCACTGATTCACACACACACACACACACACACACACCCACTGATTCACACACACACAGACCCACTGATACACACACACACACACACACACACTGAAACACACACACACACTGAAACACACACACACACACTGAAACACACACACACACTGAAACACGCGCACACACACACACACACACACACACACACACACACACACACACACACACACACAGATACACAAACACACAGAGATACACATACACACACACACACACATACACACAAATACACACACACAGATACACATACACACACACACACACACACACACACTGATACACATACACACACACACACACACACACACACACACACACACACACACACACACTGATACACATACACACACACACACACACACACACACACTGATACACATACACACACACACACACACACACAGATACACACACCCACACACACCCACTGATTCACACACACACACACACACACACACACACACACACACACACACACACACACACACACACACACACAAAGCTGTGAGCGCCGGAGGGGCAAAGGTGGGAGCGCCGGGGGGCAAAGCTGTGAGCGCCAGGGGGGGGGGGGGGCAAAGGTGGGAGCGCCGGGGGGCAAAGGTGGGAGTGCCGATGGGGCAAAGGTGGGAGCGCCGGGGGGCAAAGGTGGGAGTGCCGATGGGGCAATGGTGGGAGCGCCGGGGGGGCAATGGTGGGAGCGCCAGGGGGGCAAAGGTACAAGGTGGTACAAAGGTAGGCGCACCCCCGCTACCACCTCCTATTACCCCCCCTGGCTGGGACCCGGGACAGAAAGGGGACACTCACCGCGAACAGAGGAGCCGGGAGCGGGAAGACACTTGTGCTCTGCACAAAGCGGAAGTCCCGCCCCCGGCTTCCTCTGACCTGCCTGCAACCAATCCCCTGCGGGCCGGCCGGCATTCTAAGTCCCGCCCCCGGCATTCTCCTTCATTCAGTCTCCCCGGCAGCATTCACACACACACACATAGAAAATACTTACCGGCCGCCGCATTCTCCTCACCGCCGCTGCCCCGCAATACCGGGACCAGGGACAAAAATCGGGACATAACCGGGACGGAGCTAAAATCGGGACAGGGCAGAAAAAAACGGGACTGTCCCGGCAAAACCGGGACGAATGGTCACCCTACTTACAGACTATTCACTTGAGTGGACCATAAAGTGTCTTATAGAGGGAACTCTAAGGTGTCTTAAGATGCATTAAGATATATTATGTATGTAAATATTTATTTATATAGCGCTTTTATAAGAGAGGCAATACAGTACAGAGAATTATAGTACAATAAGTGCAACAAACAAAATCAGACAATAGGAAAGGAAATCCCTGGCCTGCAGAGCTTACAGTCTTAATGCTAGATCCATGGAACTCTGTTGTGTTTACGCTAATAACGGTACATTCCTGAAATTGGTACCTGACCCTGTGTGGTAGGCAGAGACACAGGGGCAGTGCCTGCCAATATCATAAAGAGCAGTGCACTTCCTATTTAGTAGAAGTGTGTGTCAGAGTTAAGAGTTCAGTCCAGAGTTAGAGTCTGCTGAGTCTGTCACCTGGCTGGCCCAGGGTGACAGAGAGAGCCTATATCAATTGGCCGTTGGAGAAGGGGAGCCATCAGCCTCTGAGTAGAGCTGATGCAACCTTAGTTAGGGAGGTGGACCAATTCCTCTCACCCTGTTTAGGGGGCGAGGGAAGAGCTAGCCCCACCCTGGGTGCCCTTGACCTGGGGTGGTGGCAGGGACACAGAGACCATCCTGAGGGAGAGCAGTCCTGTGTGGAGGAAGACACCCTGTACCTGATATATAGTCTTGTTGCTGCTATTCTGCTGCTGTGAATAAAGAGCTGCGGCTGCTTTTAAAGATATACAGTGTGAGACTGGAATCTCTCATCCACGAGGGGGGGGGGGGGACTCTCTGGAAGGATTCCACCCGTATTCCTGGGGCTCAGAGATGGAGGCGCTGCACCATTACATACATAGTTACATAATAGATGAGGTTGAAAAAAGACGTACGTCCATCAAGTTCAACCTATGCTAAATTCAGACAACAGATACTTACTTATTGATCCAGAGGAAGGCAAACAAAAAACCCCATTAAGGGGAAAAATTAATTCCTTCCTGACTCCAAGAATTGGCAATCGGATTAATCCCTGGATCAACATCCTTCCCATATATACTTATTTGGTATATCCCTGTATACCTGTCCCATCTAAAAAGATGTCCAACCTTTTTTTGAACAAATCTATTGTATCTGCCATCACAGTCTCCATGGGTAATGAGTTCCACATTTTAACTGCCCTTACTGTAAAGAACCCTTTCCTTTGTTGCTGGTGAAATTTCCTTTCCTCCAACCTTAAGGGATGGCCCCGAGTCCTTTGTACTGCCCGTGGGATGAATAGTTCTTTTGAAAGCTCCTTATATTGTCCCTGAATATATTTGTATATAGTTATCATATCCCCTCTTAGACGCCTCTTTTCTAATGTAAATAAATCCAATATAGCTAGCCTCTCCTCATAAGTTAGAATGTCCATCCCCTTTACTAATTTGGTGGCTCTTCTCTGCACTCTCTCTAGTTCCAAAATGTCTTTTCTTAGGATTGGTGCCCAAAATTGTACTCCATATTCAAGGTGTGGTCTTACTAATGCTTTGTAAAGGGGCATAATTATGTCTACTTCCCTTCCATCAATTGCCCGTTTGATGCAAGATAAGATCTTGTTTGCCTTTGCAGCTACTGCATGACATTGGGCACTATTGCTAAGCCTGCTGTCTACAAGCACCCCTAAATCCTTCTCCATCAAGGATTCCCCCAATATATCTCCATTTAATTTGTAAGTCGCCTTTTTATTCTTGCATCCCAAATGCATAACCTTATATTTATCTGTATTAAACCTCATTTGCCATTTACCTGCCCACGTTTCCAGTCTCTCCAAGTCCTTCTGAAGAGAAATTTCATCCTGCTCTGATAAGACGGAGGCATTCACCCCAGAAACCTGATCCTGTCATCCCCCATACCATCGCGGGAGACTCAGGCCCCCCTGTTGCCAGCAGGTATGCACCACACTCAGACACGTAGCCAGACCCTAGTACAGAGGAGGGGGGCCCGATCTGCGATTGGCCCAGGGAAGGGGGGCTACATTGGGAATCGATGTTATTTTTCTTCATATTAATGGGTATCCTCAAAGCGAATGATATGCCAAAATGACGTCCATTAGCAAAACTACAATTGTTTCTTCACTTTTTCTGCTTGATCAATAGGGTGACCAGATTTCGAAAATGAAAAACCGGGACACCTTAAAAAATAATTTATTAAACAAATTACATCACGTGACACCCCCTGTTGCCATGACAACAAGACACTCTGATGCCCCTGCAGTGTTAGTGTGTATAGAGGTGGGGGCTTTGCTTGGGCCCTTCAACTCTTACAGCCAGGGCATTATTGGCCAGGAATGCCCAGTTCGGAGGGGATTACTACTTCAAAATGTATTTGATTCGTAACAACATCAAAAAACTCTAATACCAATAACTAACAACCACAGACAATGATAATCTAAACCATCAAATAAAATGTCTACGGCCCTTGTTCAAGCATGTTTGCGGTACTTACCAGATAAATCAGTGCCTGCAATCCACGACTGTATCCGCCTCTCCGAGCGTCTGAAAGCAACCCAGCGTTCCTGGTGTGTGGCTGAAGAGGTGAGGGACTCCCTCCTCTCAAACGGAAAAGAAGAGCAAAAAATAGAGTTGGAACATACCTATCATACAGGGATGAGAGAGAGAGACAGAGAATGAGAGAGAGACAGAGAATGAGAGACAGAGAATGAGAGACAGAGAATGAGAGAGAGACAGAGAATGAGAGAGAGACACAGAGAGAGAGAGAGACAGAGAATGAGAGAGAGACAGAGAGAGGGACATAGGGAGAGAGAGACAAAAGTAATGTACTGTATAACCATTATACCGTACCCCCTAGTATTCGTGTAATCATTGTCCCACACCCCCTTTTACTCACGCTTTGGCAATACTGAAATGTTCTTTTGACAGAGACACACAGAGAGAAACAGAGACACACAGAGAGAGACAGAGACACAGAGAGAGAGACAGAGACACAGAGAGACACACAGAGAGAGACACACAGAGAGAGACAGAGACACACAGAGAGAGACAGAGACACAGAGAGAGAGAGAGAGACACAGAGAGAGAGAGAGAGACACGGGCCTATTTAGTAAGCGTCGATAAGGCTGCGTCTATAGTATTTCAGACGGAGGGAAGGCACACACGCTGCAATACACTTGCTGAAGCCTGAGCTTTTTTATGGCTTTGCAGGGTATGCAGCGGGTGCGATTGGGGGCGTGGCAATAAATATTTGGAGGCGTGGCAATAACGTTCCGGCGCGGACGTCACTTTCCTACCTCACATCCCGATCCACCGGCATTTTTTCAGATGCAGCATCTGAAGCACTGTGCAGACAAGAAGAAAAATGCACACAATGCGCACCAGAGATTAAAATATAGTAAATTATTTATTAATAAAACAAGAAATAACCGAGGAGGATCCAACCCCACCTCAGTACTTTCTTCTCGTTGCTATTGCCACACTATATGTCCTGACGCCGGAAGGGAAGTTGGTACGCGACCAAGACGAGACACCGGATTTACAGTGGAACCACAACATACCACAGATTGCTGGAGGACCACACTGCGAGGGGCGCAGCCTATCGAGTTTCCCGGTCATCGTCCAAAGTCTGGAGCTGCGGAGTGACCACCGGATTACCACGGAGCCCGAGCCTGTCTCACACAATGCTTTTACCAAACGGATGTTTGTGAGTTTGCTATTTTTATCTTGTTCAGGAAATGAAATTGTTAAACTGAATTTACACATGGAGCGGGCGCTTTCTCTTCTTTTTTTTGTTTAGATATCTATCGAGGAGGTGGTTGTTTCCCTGAAGAGAGCTGCCAGGGCTCCAGAGGACGCCCGAATTGGATCCTTTTATGATTGAGTTATAACATAGCTATTAGAGCTAGGTTTCTGGACTTTTATTGTGTTTAGGCATAGTGTTTATTATTATTTTATTACAGCTACTTTTTAGTAATTGCACTGTTATTAATTCTGACCACTAATTCTCACTGCCATTATAATCTCTCTCTAGCCACAACCAAATTGCTATATCAGCTATATTATTTATTGGTTATACCAGGGGAGCACAAACTTTTGCAGCTCGCCCCCCTGCCGGTGCTCGCGCCCCCCCCCCCTTACCTTGATGCGGCGTCATGTGACCTGCAGCGGCATTTGACGAGGGTGACGTCACATGACCCCGCAGCGTAATTTAACATACTGTGCTATATCTATGCACACACAGCTGTCTCTAGGCATAAAACACATCCACACCGGGGGAAGGACCAGCACAGATAACATTCCAAGAGACACTGTTTTTAAGTATACCTTTTGCTTGCTTCATTCATTGTAACATCGCCGGAAGAAGAGATCAGTGTATCTCGAAAGCTCGCACAAATAAAAGCATTTCGTTAGCCACAGAACGGTATTATCTATTTATTTTTTGATTATTGAAGCTCGGCTAACACGGTACTGATACCTCTATATATATATATTGCGCGCGCACACACACATATAACGTTTTATCCAACTTTTTCATTTATCATTTGTAGAGAAAATGAACAATGTCGCCAGAAGTGCTATTTTTCAAAATGTAACATCTCTACTAATTAGTGTAAAATGATACTTCATATAAAGCAGGTTATGGGACCCATTATAAAATGACCTTCATGTTTCTTATCACATCCCAGTATATGGATACTTTCTATTATCACAAGCTGCTAACATGTGACAGGGCTCAGAGTCTGAGCCCAGAATGTGACATACAGAACATTCTCATTCTAAATTTCAAAAAATATTGTGTTGATTTCTGACCTGACTGCCGTGGTTACAGCTCAACCACTCTGTTCTACTGTATGTCACCACTTTCTGCCACAACCAGCTGACGGTGGATCTGCAAGGAGTTCAACGCTTATTGGCATCACATCTGTTGCTTGGTTGACGTATCATTTCTCCAGCTTTTTATTGTATTGTTTTTAAATAGATTATATTTATTTAGTTGAATAGATATTTATTTAGTTTAATAGATATTTATTTAGTTTAATAGATTATATTTCTAAGTTTAATAAGTTATATTTCTTAGTTTAATAAGTTATATTTCTTAGTTTAATAAAATATATTTCTTAGTTTAATAAGTTATATTTCTTAGTTTAATAAGTTATATTTGTTAGTTTAATAAATTATATTTCTTAGTTTAATAAGTTATATTTCTTAGTTAATAGATTATATTTGTTAGCACAGTAGATTATATTTACTAGTATTTAAGTCTCCCCCTCAGTGCCCCATTAGGACCCGTGCGCATATTTCACATCTTTTCGGAGTCGCTTATTTTTTAGACCCTCGGGGCCGAAACCTAAAAGGGGTTAGCAAAGACAGTACGGATCAAGAGGAGCCGCACAGCTTAAAGACAGAACATTTCCAAGGGAGATGGAGACAATTTGGGTAAGATCTGATTAAAGGACATCCTTTGAGGAAGGAAAGGGTGACAGGGGAGTCTAAGAGGGGGGTGAGAGAGCAAGGTGGTGTGTCAGATTGGGGCAGAGCAAGAGAACGCAAAAATGATGGGGATTTGCTGCACACCAAAAAAAAACAATAAGTAGTGATACTTTTACCGGTGCCCCTTAGTCTCAGGGAAGACCGGCATTTCGTCCAATGGATACAATATGATTGATGGGAAAGGGCACACGGATTTGAATAAAAAAAGATAATTTATTGTGCCACAGACTACAATGTTTCGGCTGCTGGCCTTTCTTTGCTGGATTTAGTGGGTTTAGCCACTTTACCTGAGAAAGACCAGCAGGCCGAAATGTTGTTGTCTATGGCAGTGCAAGAGAAAACAGGTTGGGGGGGGTGGGTTCTCGCAAAGTCGCCGACCCATGGGTGAGTGTCCCCGGTGGAAACTAGTCCTGGACCCCGGGAAAGCTGTCTGTGGCCCATACAAGCTGAGTAACATGTAAAAAGGACACATGTATGTTCAGAATGAGTTAGCATGGTATTTTGAGAGGCACCATAGCAGGTCAGTGCAAGTCAGTGCAGAGCACTGCAAGGTCAGTCAATATGAGGAAGGGTCCGATGGAGGAGTTGGAGGGTCCCAGAATATCTCTTAAAGCAGGGGTGCGCAAATCAAGGGGCACGACATTTTCTTGAGAGGAGGGGCTCGGCGCTTACAGAGGCCCCTCGCTCTTCCCCACAGCATTTAAATTAAATGCCGGAGATCGCGTGCAAGGCCTCTGTAAGTTCCCTTTCCTTGTCTCCGGCGGCTTCTGGCGACAGCAATGTGGCGTCACATGATGTGGCATTGCCATAGCAACGTGATATCACATGACGTCGTTACATCAGAACGTCGGAGACAAGGTGGGGAAGGTGGAGGGGGGAGCAGGGGGAAAAGGTTGTGCAACCCTGTCTTAAAGCATTGTCCTGCATACAGATCAGAGGCCAAGAATGGATATGGATATCCGATGTGAAGCCGGAAATAAGACAGAAAAGACCGTTTCGGGGGAAGAAGGTGAGTGATGAAATAGCCGTCACTGTGTAACTCTTCCAATTACCTGCAACTTCATGCAGAGAAATAGCAACGCTTGTTTTTAACGTGCTAAGCGCCTAATGGGGAATTCAACTGCTGAGAAGTTAAGGGAGTTACTAACCCAAACTCAGCGACGTTTCTGTGTCTCTGTGATAACTCCCCCAGGACATGCCTGAAAACCAGAGGTAACTCAATGTATTTTTGATAAATAGAAACATGACCTTCTGGGGAGGGGTATATAATGGGTACTGGGCCTGGTGAGGTGGGTATAACGAGTACTGGGCCTGGGGAAGGGCGTATAACAGGGTACTGGGCCTTGGGAAGGTTGTATAACTGGGTACTGGGCCTGGGGAGGTGGGTATAACGGGTATTTGCCCTGTGGAGGGCGGTATAACGTGGTATTGGGGATGGGGTATAAGTGGCACAGGAGCTCTTGCGATACAGAGTATCACTGTCCCTGGTTACAAACACTTCATGTCTCCTGCAGATCAGGACACACACGAAGGTGGTGCCCTTTGTGCCACCAGACGACGAGGCGGGCTACGAGGCGGACGACGAGGCATACGACAAAGCGGGCGTCAAGTGGAACAATGAGGTGGGCTACAAGGCGGCCGATGACGCAGACGTGGTGTACGATGACCAAGGAGCATACGACAGGTGTGGCCGGATCTGCTGCTTCACCTTTTTTAGGCGGAGGAGAAGACCCCGGGAGCAGGTAGGAGAATACGAGAGGTGCGGACAGATCTGCTGCTTCACCTTTTTTAGGCGGAGAAGAAGCCAGGTGCAGGTAGCAGAGGAGCCAGGGCGTAGATACAGGGGTATTCTAGGGGCCCTGAGAAGTTGGTTTGACCGCAGGAGAGGCAGATAAGATCAGGAAGGCTGAGGGAGGGGCAGGTACTAGAGGGAGATAGGGATATTGGGCGTGAGAGGGTGAGAGAGAACAAGGAGCAGGGCCAGAGCACGGGTTTCATGCGCCCGAGGCAAAACTTAAAATTTGTGCCCCAGTTGTATAAAAAATAATAAGATAAATAAAATAATAAAATAAACAGTGGCGTAGATATCGGGGCTGCAGGGGGGTGCGACCGCACCCCAGCGCAACGCAAAATAAAAATAAAAGGGCGCCAAAATACTGGATAAAAAAAAGAATAATAATTTTAAAAAAAAGATAAATAAATAAAATAATAAGAGGAAAAAATAATAATGATTATTAATGCGCCCCTAGGACCTCTGCGCGCTAGGCGACCGCCTAATGGCCGGCCGGCCCTGCGAGGTATGCGGGAGGAAAAGGGGTGAATGGGATAGATATGCAGGGGGATGGGGGAGCAGGTGAGTTATACACAGGGGCACAAGGGCCCCATCACCCGCATCTCTATATACTGAGTGTGCCCCTGTGTATAACAACGCTGATCTGTGCTGCTCCATCTGATCTCACTGCGCAGTGATCCAGGGACCATCCGATCGCCATTTAATGGGGTCAGGAAGGAATTTTTTTCCCCCATTGCACAGCAGGGGTTATGTTTCGCCTTCCTCTGGATCACAGCAACAAACTGCACTTTGTGCATGAATTATCAGTGAGATCTTTATACACCCTGCATTGGTCTTCACCCCTTTGCTGCCGGAGGGGCCTGCAATGCATTGCTCTGCGTGTTACTATATCGCTCTGCAATGTGCTGCAGGCCCCTCCCAGCAAAGAGATTCATTATTTCAATAAAATACTCTCTTTAATCAAACCTATGTGTAGTGTCTTTTCTATCCGTTGTATCTATTGCTAACAGCTCAGTGATTCTTCCCCAGGACGCTGCACTAGTGTCACGCTGCCAAGCCCAGGTGTGAGGGAGATTTATAGGGTCACATATACACTTCTGCCAAAACACGAGTGCAAACAGGAAGCCCCTCTGATCTCATATATTTTATTACACAAAACGGTATCTAAAAAGGTAAAAATAACATACATGGGATTCTGCTACAAATATCTCTCTAATTACAAACCAATTAGCAAATCATTCAGATTAGTCGAGCGAAAAGAAAGGGTTAAGTATCTCATGTACAGTATATGCAGTGTAGGCTGTTCTGCAGCATTACATGCAGGGGACAACGTTTAGGGGATATAAGTAATGCTGATCTCAGAGCTGACCGGCTGACCTGCTCTACCGGCTGACCGGCTGACCTGCTCTTCTGGCTGACCTGCTGACCTGCTCTACTGGCTGACCGGCTGACCTGCTCTACCGGCTGACCGGCTTCTCTTCTTTCAGCTAAATGACCTGAATTGTGGCCCCTGTATCTCCCAATTAAACGTTTTATTGGCATATTCTTGTTTGACTCGTTCTATACAGACATTTTCTATATATTCATTGTGGGATTTGATAACATCTGTAAGATCTCTCAGAATATCACATTCTGTACGTTTGTGTTGAAGATTTTTCCATTCTCAATTTACTTAATATTAGTTTTTGGCATCAATTATTTATATCGAGCCCAAAATACCTTTATACAGAATGCTGTTCCATTTAGCCCACAAATGCTGCTTCATTAAAGCCCATGGGTGGCACTTTATGCATTCTCAAACTTTTAGGCAACATCCCTAATTTCCAAAAGTGGGATAAAATCTGTGCATATTTAAATGGTTAATTTTTCCATTGTGACAAAATATAAATTTTCTCAAAGACTCCTAAATCCCTCCCCAAATATACCCGTTTCACATAAAAGTGTGTGCGCTTCTCCTTCCGCCTAACTTGCACGTCGTCCTTACGGGCGCCACTCCATGTAACTCCACGCTGCCCTCCAGTGGCAAAAGAAATAAGATACATTTACTATACTCGTCTGGCAGCTGCTCCCGTATAAGGTGGGTAACTCTGTATTAGGGGTCTTGGTAGAGTATATTTTATACTTATGTCGGATAGATGAGGAATTAATATTCCTAACGGGTTATTGTGAGAGGCCTTAGATCTTATCCTATATACACGCAGCCCTCGCCTCTCTGACCTTGAACACGTACTTCAATCTGATTTTTTGAGACTTGAAACTGGATTTCCCAAAACAAACTGATTTTAAACACTGACAAGACTGTAACAATGGTATTTGGGACCAGAGCTAAATTGCTAAAGCTGCCAATGACAGAGCTTCAGATAAAAACCAGCTCTAAAACCATCCTAGCCCCTGTTACTTGTTTGAAATATCTGGGCATATAGTTCAACTCCCATTTAACATTTGGGTTGCACATTGATACCCTGACATCCAAATCCTATGCCAAACTAGGTGTACTTTACAGGAACAAATCCTCCCTAAGGCCCTCATGCAGTAAGCAGCGATAAGCCACTTATCACCAGCTTATCGCCAAAAAAGGCTACAGCGAATCAGTAAGCCCAGAGAAGCTGGCGATAAGAGCAAAAATAACCGTTTTTTTTGGCCGGAAAAAAATAAATCGTCAGATGCGCGGGGATAAGCCACTTTTCGGCACTGATCGCCAGTTTTTCAAACACGCTCAATTCTATAAGCCCTGATCTGCTTATTGCGGCTGATCGCCACTTTAAAATTGCTGTTTCTTCTCCAAATTGTCCAGCCACAAAAGTTGGCAAGAAGGTGGGGTGAAGCTGCGATGAAAATAAAATGCATGTGTCCCAGAGCTGATATCCATTAATATCAGCACCAGAGACCCCCGGCATGAATCCGATGCATAAAAAATGCATTTACAGGCAACTTCATTACCGCCAAGGCAATGAAGGGGTTATATAACCGTGCCAGGCTTATTGCGGGTAGCGGGGGTGGGTGAAGGTGGTATTTGGCCCTGGGTGAATGTTTAGGCCTTGCCAGGGGGTTGCGGGATGACTTAACCTCTTCTTTAACTTAGCGGTTAATACCGCTAAGGTAATGAAGGGGTTAACCCCTCCCGCTACCCCCCCACCCGGTAGGCCTAAACACCCATCCTTGGGACCAATACCCCGATCACCCACCCCCGCTACCCACAATAAACAAAAATACACATAACAGCCCCACTGGCCACCTCCTAGGTCCCTAATAAACCATTACAATATTCATAAAACCATTATTTTGTTTACACCCAGGATTATTACATGGGATTAGGGCTATGTTATTCAGTGGGGGGTTGTATATTTGTATTAGTAGGGACAGGCAAGGCCGGAGCCAGATGGGGTTCTCCTGCCTCTGTCCCCCCTGTCTCCTGACCCTTCCTGTAGCCGGACATACAGAATATTGATAACAGAAGGGGAAATAAAACTAAGAGGTGCCGACAGGAGAAGGCCGTGTCATATCTATTCTTAGCGTGACCAGATTTTGAAAATTAAAAACCGGGGGACACAATTATATTATTTATTTTAAAACATTTTTTTTTTTACATTAACAGTTTATTTATTGTATTACACTTATACTTTACTAACCTTGTTACATGTGTGTGTGTGTGTGCGTGCGTGCGTGTGTGGGTGTGAGTGACTGCCTGACATTTGGATGGGTGGGTGGGTGGGAGACTGCCTGACACTTGTGTGGGGGACTTTTTGGGAGACTGCCTGAAACTCATGGGAGACTGCCTGACACTTGGGTGGGTGACTGCCTGACACTTGGGTTGACTGCCTGACACGTGGGTGGGTGACTGACTGACTGACTGACACGTGGGTGGGTGACTGACTGACACGTGGGTGGGTGGTAGACTGCCTGACACGTTAGACTGCCTGACACGTGGGTGGGTGGGTGACTGACTGCCTGACATATGGGTGGGTGACTGACTGACACGTGGGTGAGTGGGTTGGTGTCTGTATACATTCTGTCACTGATACACACAGACATTGTGAGGGGGGCAGTCACACACACACTGGGGGGGCAGTCACACACACACACACACACACACACACAGAATGGGAGGGGGCAGACATACACACACACACACAGACTTGGAGGGGGCACATACACACACTGGGAGAGGGGCATCACACAGTGGGAAGGGGCAGACAGACACAGACACACAGACTGGGAGGGGGCAGTCACACATACACTGGGAGGGGGGGCAGTCACACACACACACAGACTGGGAGGGGGGCAGTCACACACACACAGACTGGGAGGGGGGGCAGTCACACACACACAGACTGGGAGGGGGGCAGTCACACACACACAGACTGAGAGGGAGGGCAGTCACACACACACACTGGGAGGGGGGGGGCAGTCACACACACACACTGGGAGGGGGGGGCAGTCACACACACACACACACACACACACACAGAATGGGAGGGGGGCAGACACACACACAGAATGGGAGGGGGCAGACACACACACACACACACAGACTTGGAGGGGGCACATACACACACTGGGAGAGGGGCATCACACAGTGGGAGGGGGCAGACAGACACACACACAGACACACAGACTGGGAGGGGGCAGTCACACATACACTGGGAGGGGGGGGCAGTCACACACACACAAACTGGGAGGGGGGCAGTCACACACACACAGACTGGGAGGGGGGCAGTCACACACACACAGACTGGGAGGGGGGGGGGCAGTCACACAAACACAGACTGGGAGGGGGGGCAGTCACACACACACAGACTGGGAGGGGGGGCAGTCACACACGCACAGACTGGGAGGGGGGGCAGTCACACACACAGACTGGGAGGGGGGCAGTCACACACACACTGGGAGGGGGGCAGTCACACACACACTGGGAGGGGGGCAGTCACACACACACTGGGAGGGGGGGCAGTCACACACAGACTGGGAGGGGGCAGTCACACACACACTGGGAGGGGGGCAGTCACACACACACTGGCAGGGGGGCAGTCACACACACACATACAGACAAGGAGGGGGCAGTCACACACACACACACAGACTGGAGGAGAGAATGGAGAGGGGCAGTGCTGAGGGAAGGGGAGGCCCGGCATTACTGCAGGAGAGAAGGGAGGGGGCAGTGCTGAGGGAAGGGGAGGCCCGTCATTACTGGAGGAGAGAAGGGAGGGGGGCAGTGCTGAGGGAAGGGGAGGGCCGGCATTACTGGAGGAGAGAAGGGAGGGGGGCAGTGCTGAGGGAAGGGGAGGGCCGGCATTACTGGAGGAGAGCAGCGAGGGGGGCAGTGCTGAGGGAAGGGGAGGGCCCGGCATTACTGGAGGAGAGAAGGGAGGGGGGCGGTGCTGAGGGAAGGGGAGGCCCGGCATTACTGGGGGAGAGAAGGGAGGGGGGCAGTGCTGAGGGAAGGGGAGGCCCGGCATTACTGGAGGAGAGAAGGGAGGGGGGCAGTGCTGAGGGAAGGGGAGGGCCCGGCATTACTGGAGGAGAGAAGGGAGGGGGGCAGTGCTGAGGGAAGGGGAGGGCCCGGCATTACTGGAGGAGAGAAGGGAGGGGGGCGGTGCTGAGGGAAGGGGAGGCCCGGCATTACTGGGGGAGAGAAGGGAGGGGGGCAGTGCTGAGGGAAGGGGAGGCCCGCCATTACTTGAGGGAAGGGGAGGCCCGGCATTACTGGAGGAGAGAAGGGAGGGGGGCAGTGCTGAGGGAAGGGGAGGCCCGGCATTACTGGAGGAGAGAAGGGAGGGGGCAGTGCTGAGGGAAGGGGAGGACCCGGCATTATTGGGGGAGAGAAGGGAGGGGGGCAGTGCTGAGGGAAGGGGAGGCCCGGCATTACTGGAGGAGAGAAGGGAGGGGGGCAGTGCTGAGGGAAGGGGAGGCCCGGCATTACTGGAGGAGAGAAGGGAGGGGGGCAGTGCTGAGGGAAGGGGAGGGCCCGGCATTACTGGAGGAGAGAAGGGAGGGGGGCAGTGCTGAGGGAAGGGGGAGGGCCCGGCATTACTGGAGGAGAGAAGGGAGGGGGGCGGTGCTGAGGGAAGGGGAGGCCCGGCATTACTGGGGGAGAGAAGGGAGGGGGGCAGTGCTGAGGGAAGGGGGAGGCCCGGCATTACTGGAGGAGAGAAGGGAGGGGGGCAGTGCTGAGGGAAGGGGAGGGCCCGGCATTACTGGAGGAGAGAAGGGAGGGGGGCAGTGCTGAGGGAAGGGGAGGGCCCGGCATTACTGGAGGAGAGAAGGGAGGGGGGCGGTGCTGAGGGAAGGGGAAGCCCGGCATTACTGGGGGAGAGAAGGGAGGGGGGCAGTGCTGAGGGAAGGGGAGGCCCGGCATTACTGGAGGAGAGAAGGGAGGGGGGCAGTGCTGAGGGAAGGGGAGGGCCCGGCATTACTGGAGGAGAGAAGGGAGGGGGGCAGTGCTGAGGGAAGGGGAGGGCCCGGCATTACTGGAGGAGAGAAGGGATGGGGGGCAGTGCTGAGGGAAGGGGAGACCCGGCATTACTGGAGGAGAGAAGGGAGGGGGCAGTGCTGAGGGAAGGGGAGGCCCGGCATTACTGGAGGAGAGAAGGGAGGGGGGCAGTGCTGAGGGAAGGGGAGGCCCGGCATTACTGGGGGAGAGAAGGGAGGGGGGCAGTGCTGAGGGAAGGGGAGGCCCGGCATTACTGGAGAGAGAAGGGAGGGGGGCAGTGCTGAGGGAAGGGGAGGCCCGGCATTACTGGGGGAGAGAAGGGAGGGGGGCAGTGCTGAGGGAAGGGGAGGCCCGGCATTACTGGAGAGAGAAGGGAGGGGGGCAGTGCTGAGGGAAGGGGAGGGCCGGCATTACTGGGGGAGAGAAGGGAGGGGGGCAGTGCTGAGGGAAGGGGAGGCCCGGCATTACTGGAGAGAGAAGGGAGGGGGGCAGTGCTGAGGGAAGGGGAGGCCCTGCATTACTGGAGGAGAGAAGGGAGGGGGGCAGTGCTGAGGGAAGGGAAGGCCGGCATTACTGGAGGAGAGAAGGGAGGGGGGCAGTGCTGAGGGAAGGGGAGGCCCGGCATTACTGGAGGAGAGAAGGGAGGGGGGCAGTGCTGAGGGAAGGGGAGGCCCGGCATTACTGGAGGAGAGAAGGGAGGGGGGCAGTGCTGAGGGAAGGGGAGGCCCGGCTTGCACCCTACACTTGCTCCATGTATGAAGAGGCGGGCCAAAAAACAAATCTTGGCAGAGTGACAGCACGGGCAGCCAATCAGGAGAGGGGGAGTTTTTTTTGTTTAAACCATTCCTGCAGGCTTGCTTCCCGGGGGCCGGACCAAATGATTTTCGCGGGCCGGACGTTCCCCACCCCTGCTTTATAGGAACAAATCCTCCCTAAGGCCCTCATGCAGTAAGCATTGATAAGCCACTTATCACCAGCTTATCGCCACAAAAGCCTACAGCGATTCAGTAAGCCCAGAGAAGCTGGCGATAAGAGCAAAAATTACCGTTTTTTTTGCCGGAAAATAAATAAATAAATAAAATCGGCAGACGCGCGGTGATAAGCCACTTTTCGGCACTGATCGCCAGTTTTTCAAACACGCTCAATTCTATAAGCCCTGATCAGCTTATTGCGGCTGATCGCCACTTTAAAATTGCTGTTTCTTCTCCAAATTGTCCAGTCACAAAAGTTGGCAAGAAGGTGGGGTGAAGCTGCGATGAAAATAAAATGCATATCCATTAATATCAGCACCAGAGACCCCCGGCATGAATCCGATGCATAAAAAATGCATTTACAGGCAACTTCATTACCGCCAAGGCAATGAAGGGGTTATATACCCGTGCCAGGCTTATTGCGGGTAGCGGGGTGGGTGAAGGTGGTATTTGGCCCTGGGTGGGTGTTTAGGCCTTGCGGGGGGTTGCGGGATGACTTAACCTCTTCTTTAACTTAGCGGTTAATACCGCTAAGGTAATGAAGGGGTTAATCCCTCCCGCTATCCCCCCTCCCGGTAGGCCTAAACACCCATCCTTGGGGCCAATACCCCGTTCACTCACCCCCGCTACCCACAATAAACAAAAATACACATAACAGCCCCACTGGCCACCTCCTAGGTCCCTAATAAACCATTACAATATTCATAAAACCATTATTTTTTTTACACACAGGATTAATACCGCAGTCCAGCAGGGGTCCCCGGTGGTCCAGATGGGTGTCCGCAGGTTCCACAGTTCATCCTGGGGGGTGCCCACCGGTGTCTGGGGGACTTCGGGTTGTCCCCGCTAGGCTCTGTGGGCCTCCAGGTGGTCCCCGCGGGTGTCCGTGGGCACCAATGGCGTCCACGCGGTTGTCTGGGAGCTTTCAGGTGGTTCCCACAGGTGTCTAGGGGCCCTCGGGTGGTTCCCACGGGTGTCTGGGGGGCCCTCGGGTGGCCCTGTGGGTGCCTGGGGCCCCCACAGCTGTGGGGCCACCAGTTCTTCCCCGCAGGTGTCCTTCGTGGGTCCTCAGGTGGTCCCTGTGGTTGTCCTTGGGTTGTCCTTGGGTTGTCCCCGTGGGTCCCCGCTGGCCTGCTGTACCAATCCTGTATTAAAAAAAAACAAAAACATGGCCTACATTTACATGAATACAGCTCCCCCCACCCCACCAAACACATACAGCACAGTAATGGGCACAATAACTATTATCCAGGCACGTGCTCATCTCTCCATCTTTACTATACAGACTTGCACAGACGATAGTTGCGAGCTGTGACTCCCAGACAGGCAGAAAGCTGCAGTGATACCCAGGGGGAGGGGGAGAGACCTCTGATTGCTTCCTCCTCTCCTGCAGCATCTCCCCCAGTGTATCATCCCATACAGGAGTCACAGCATGGGGGGGGGGGGTGGGGGGAGGGTCCCATCCTATATGGCAGAGGAAGGATAGCAGTGCCTGTCCTACCCCTCCTTGTCACATGGGATTAGGGCTATGTTATTCAGTGAGGGGTTGTATGTTTGTATTAGTAGGGACAGGCAAGGCCGGAGCCAGATGGGGTTCTCCTGCCTCTGTCCCCCCTGTCTCCTGACCCTTCCTGTAGCCGGACATACAGAATATGGATAACAGAAGGGGAAATAAAACTAAGAGGAGCCGGCAGGAGAAGGCCGTGTCATATCTATACTTATTACCGTATTTCCTCGATTCTAGGACGCACTTTTTTCCCCTATTTTCACAGGCTGAAATAGGTCTGCGTTTTAGAATCGATGTATTTAAAAAAAAATCCGCTAGGGGGCGCTGCTGCAGATGCCGGCCAGGATATTCACAGTGTGCATGAACATCACATGGCTGCGATCATCCCCCTCCCCTCCCCTCCCCTCCCCTCTCCCCTCCCCTCCCCCCCTCCCCTCCCATTCTCTCCCCCTCCCCTCCCCTTCCCCCCCTCCCCTCCCTCCCCTTCCCCCCCTCCCCTCCCCCCCCCTCCCCTCCCTCCCCTTCCCCCCCTCCCCTCCCCCCCCCTCCCCTCCCTCCCCATTCTCCCCCTTCCTTCCCATTCTCTCCCTCCCCCTTCCCTCCCATTCTCTCCCTCCCATTCTCTCCCCCCCTTCCCTCCCATTCTCTCCCCCCCTTCCCTCCCCCCCCTCCCTCCCGTTCTCTCCCCCCCTTCCCTCCCATTCTCTCCCCCCCCTTCCCTCCCATTCTCTCCCCCCCCATTCTCTCCCCCCCCTTCCCTCCCAATCTCTCCCCCCCTCTTCCCTCCCATTCTCTCCCCCCCTTCCCTCCCATTCTCTCCCCCCCCCTCCCTCCCATTCTCTCCCTCCCCCCCATTCTCTCCCTCCCCCCATTCTCTCCCTCCCCCCATTCTCTCCCCCCCATCCCTCCCATTCTCTCCCCCCTCCCCTCCCCTTCCCCCCTCCCCTCCCTCCCCTTCCCCCCCTCCCCTCCCCCCCCCTCCCCTCCCCTCCCTCCCCATCCCCCCCTCCCCTCCCCCCCCCTCCCCTCCCTCCCCATTCTCCCCCTTCCTTCCCATTCTCTCCCTCCCCCTTCCGTCCCATTCTCTCCCTCCCATTCTCTACCCCCCTTCCCTCCCATTCTCTCCCCCCCTTCCCTCCCCCCCCCCCTCCCTCCCGTTCTCTCCCCCCCTTCCCTCCCATTCTCTCCCCCCCCTTCCCTCCCATTCTCTCCCCCCCTTCCCTCCCAATCTCTCCCCCCCTCTTCCCTCCCATTCTCTCCCCCCCTTCCCTCCCATTCTCTCCCCCCCCCCTCCCTCCCATTCTCTCCCTCCCCCCCATTCTCTCCCTCCCCCCATTCTCTCCCTCCCCCCATTCTCTCCCCCCCATCCCTCCCATTCTCTCCCCCCCCTTCCCTCCCATTCTCTCCCCCCCCCTTCCCTCCCATTCTCTCCCCCCCCCTTCCCTCCCATTCTCTCCCCCCCCTTCCCTCCCATTCTCTCCCCCCCTTCCCTCCCATTCTCTCCCCCTCCCATCCCCTCCCCCCCCCTCCCCTCCCCTCCCCATGAGGTGCAGAGGGATCGGAGAGGTCTGTCAGGGCACATCAACATTGCCCAGAAGCCCCCGCCCTCCGAATCCCCGTGTGAAATGCAGGAGGTGCAGAGGTAGCTGTGTCTTTCTGGATGTGTTTGTGTGTCTCTCTCTCTGTGTCTCTGTATGTGTTTGTCATTGTGTGTGTGTGTGTGTGTGTGTGTGTGTGTGTGTGTGTGTGTCACTGTGTGTGTGTGTGTGTGTGTGTGTGTGTGTGTGTGTGTGTGTGTGTGTGTGTGTGTGTGTGTGTGTCTCTGTGTGTGTCTCTGTATGTGTTTGTCACTGTGTGTGTGTGTGTGTGTGTGTGTGTGTGTGTGTGTGTGTGTGTGTGTGTGTGTGTGTGTGTGTGTGTGTGTGTGTGTGTGTGTGTGTCTCTCTGTGTGTGTGTGTGTGTGTGTGTCTCTCTGTCTGTGTGTGTCTCTGTATGTGTTTGTCACTGTGTGTGTGTGTGTGTCTGTATGTGTGTGTGTCTGTATGTGTGTGTGTCACTGTGTGTGTGTGTGTGTGTGTGTGTGTGTGTGTGTGTGTGTGTGTGTGTGTGTGTGTGTGTGTGTGTGTGTGTGTGTGTGTCTCTCTGTGTGTGTGTGTGTGTGTGTGTCTCTCTGTCTGTGTGTGTCTCTGTATGTGTTTGTCACTGTGTGTGTGTGTGTGTGTGTGTGTGTGTGTGTGTGTGTGTGTCTCTCTGTGTGTGTGTGTGTGTGTGTGTCTCTCTGTCTGTGTGTGTCTCTGTATGTGTTTGTCACTGTGTGTGTGTGTGTGTCTGTATGTGTGTGTGTCTGTATGTGTGTGTGTGTCTGTATGTGTGTGTGTCACTGTGTGTGTGTGTGTGTGTGTGTGTGTGTGTGTGTGTGTGTGTGTGTGTGTGTGTGTTTGTCACTGTGTGTGTGTGTGTGTGTGTGTCTGTATGTGTGTGTGTCTGTATGTGTGTGTGTCTGTATGTGTGTGTGTGTGTGTGTGTGTGTGTGTGTGTGTGTGTGTGTGTGTGTGTGTGTGTGTGTGTGTGTCTCTCTCTGCTAGCAAAAGCAGGATAGGAGATTGTTAGAACATGTTCTTTTTACTTTAAGGAAAGCAATGAGTACAGGAATAAAAAGGTACTTGGTAACATCATAATAAGGGCCACTAAATGTAAATGGCTCGTGTGTTTATTTATCCCGGACACCTTCCTGCCCGTCCTGTTCTTACTGCTCTCTCATGCTCCCCTCTCTCACTGCTTTGAAATCTGATGCTGGCTGCTCTAACAGCAAAGGGGTTAAGAAAAATCCCCCCACACTGCCACTGCCCCTGCCATATCTGTCTCTCTCTGGTCTGTGTGTGCCCCCTCCCCCCCATCCCTCCAATCTCTCCCCCTTCCCTCCCATTCTCCCCCTTCCTTCCCATTCTCTCCCTCCCCCTTCCCTCCCATTCCTCCCCCCTTCCCTCCCCCCCCTTCCCTCCCATTCTCCCCCCCCTTTCCCTCCCATTCTCTCCCCCCCCCTTTCCCTCCCATTCTCTCCCCCCCCCTTCCCTCCCATTCTCACCCCCCCCTTCCCTCCCATTCTCTCCCCCCCCTTCCCTCCCATTCTCACCCCCTTCCCTCCCATTCTCCCCCCCCCTTCCCTCCCATTCTCCCCCCCCCTTCCCTCCCATTCTCTCCCCCCCCTTCCCTCCCATTCTCTCCCCCCCCCCTTCCCTCCCATTCTCTCCCTCCCATTCTCTCCCCCCCCCTTCCCTCCCATTCTCTCCCCCCCCTTCCCTCCCATTCTCTCCCCCCCCCTTCCCTCCCATTCTCTCCCCCCCTTCCCTCCCATTCTCTCCCCCCTTCCCTCCCATTCTCTCCCCCCCTTCCCTCACATTCTCTCCCCCCCTTCCCTCCCATTCTCTCCCCCCCTTCCCTCCCATTCTCTCCCTCCCATTCTCTCCCCCTTCCTTCACATTATCTCTCCCCCTTCCCTCACATTCTCTCTCCCCCTTCCCTCACATTCTCTCCCCCTTCCCTCGCATTCTCTCCCCCCCCCCTTTCCCTCGCATTCTCTCCCCCCCCCCTTTCCCTCACATTCCCTCCCCCCCCCTTCCCTCACATTCTCTCCCCCCCCTTCCCTCACATTCTCTCCCCCCCCCTTCCCTCACATTCTCTCCCCCCCCTTCCCTCACATTCTCTCCCCCCCTTCCTTCACATTCTCTCCCCCCCCTTTCCTTCACATTCTCTCCCCCCCCTTTCCCTCACATTCTCTCCCCCCCTTTCCCTCACATTCTCTCCCCCCCCTTCCCTCACATACTCTCCCCCCCCTTTCCCTCACATTCTCTCCCCCCCCTTCCCTCACATTCTCTCCCCCCCTTCCCTCACATTCTCTCCCCCCCCTTCCCACACATTCTCTCCCCCCCCTTCCCTCACATTCTCTCCCCCCCCTTCCCTCACATTCTCTCCCCCCCCTTCCCTCACATTCTCTCCCCCCCCTTCCCTCACATTTTCTCTCCCCCCCTTCCCTCACATTCTCTCCCCCCCCTTCCTTCACATTCTCTCCCCCCCCTTCCCTCACATTCTCTCCCCCCCATTCCCTCACATTCTCCCCCCCCCCTTCCCTCACATTCTCTCCTCCCCCCTTCCCTCACATTCTCTCCCCCCCCTTCCCTCACATTCTCTCCCCCCCTTCCCTCACATTCTCTCCCCCCCTTCCCTCACATTCTCTCCCCCCTCCTTCCCTCACATTCTCTCCCCCCCCTTCCCTCACATTCTCTCCCCCCCCCTTCCCTCACATTCTCTCCCCCCCTTCCCTCACATTCTCTCCCCCCTTCCCTCACATTCCCTCCCCTCACATTCCCTCCCCCCCCTTCCCTCACATTCCCTCCCCCCTCTTACCTCACATTCCACCCCCCCCCCTTCCCTCACATTCCATCCCCCCCTTCCCTCACATTCCATCCCCCCCCTTCCCTCACATTCTCTCCCCCCCTTCCCTCACATTCCATCCCCCCTTCCCTCCCCCCCTTCCCTCACATTCCATCCCCCCCCTTCCCTCACATTCCATCCCCCCCCTTCCCTCACATTCCATCCCCCCCTTCCCTCACATTCTCTCCCCCCCTTCCATCACATTCCATCCCCCCTTCCCTCCCCCCCTTCCATCACATTCCACCCCCCCCCCCTTCCCTCACATTCCCTCCCCCCCTTCCCTCACATTCCACCCCCCCCTTCCCTCACATTCCACCCCCCCCTTCCATCACATTCCCTCCCCCCCTTCCCTCACATTCGATCCCCCCCTTCCCTCACATTCCATCCCCCCCTTCCCTCACATTCCCTCCCCCCCCCTTCCCTCACATTCCCTCCCCCCCTTCCCTCCAGTTTCTCTCCCCCCATTCTGCCTGTCGCTCCCCATTCTGTGTCTGCCTCTCTCTCCCCATTGGTTATTGAAGTGTCATGTGACCCTGCTAGTTAAAAAATAAACACAAAAATTCTGCACATTTAATATAGTGGGATTTTTTTTCCCAATTTTTTTTTTATTAAATCAAGGGTGCGTCTTACAATCGAGGAAATAGGGTAAATAGTTGTATGGGGTTGTATGTTTGTATTAGTAGGGACAGGCAAGGCCGGAGCCAGATGGGGTTCTCCTGCCTCTGTCCCCCCTGTCTCCTGACCCTTCCTGTAGCCGGACATACAGAATATGGATAACAGAAGGGGAAATAAAACTAAGAGGAGCCGGCAGGAGAAGGCCGTGTCATATCTATTCTTATTAAATAGTATTCTCCCCGAGCTGCACTCAGACCTCTCTCCCACACACAGCCACGGGACAGTCCACTAAAGAGACACAGCCCCGCCCCCTGTGATGTCAGCAGGACCTCCTCTCTGTCTAGGCCTGCACAGGGCCAGGGGCCTGCCTCTATCACAGAGGCGGGGCTTGGTGAGGGGGGAAACCCCATGGTCACTACTGGCGCCTGCCCTTACCAGGGCTTACCCCAGTAGTAGAAGGATAAGTCGCCCGTTCTGCTTACAGGGGGCGACATACAAATAACAGATCATGGGAATAAGCGCTTCAGACAGAAAGTTACATTGCGGAAGCGTCCCTGCTCCGAGGAGCTTACACTCTAATTGTTAGGAAGAAGGTACAGAGACAGTAGGAGGGCGCTGTGGTAAGTGCGCCTGCAGGGGGCCGCCGAGCTTCATGTATCGTGTGTATAGTATTAGCCACGGCGCGGCTACTCATAGGCTTCTCTCAGCCGGTGTGCCTTAAGGTGGCTCTTAAAGGTCATCCCAGAGTGTGGGGCAGCCAGTGAGAAAGGGTTAAGGCGGGAGAGGGCTTTACATACAAAGGGGGTACAACGCACGGGTCGGGAGGGAGCATAGGAAGAAATTAGGGCTGGGATGTGAGGAGGGGCAGAGGGGGGTAAAGCTGTAAAAGTGAGGAGGAGGAGGATTGGGTGTGAGGTGCGGGGTGTGACAGGAGCCAGGAGAGGGGTTTCAGGAGGGGAGACGCTGAGACAGATTTAGGAAAGAGTGCAGGGGCGCGGTTTGGGGCCTGACAGGGATAGTCGGGTTTGTCTGAAGCTCCCTAAGATATACATTTGACTGAGTAATACTAGCCCAAATTCGGACAAAATAATAAATAATTATTTGCTCGGGCCTCCTCCCACCGGGTGATCGCAGGACAATATATATATATATATATATCACACAACAGCATATATATTACAACCAATAACTTTACTTGTGAGCATAGAAGGAACTTGCATATAATAACAGGTGTCCCTCTCTAGAGGCGACACTACTACGGCGTCTCGCAGGACGCAACCTCCTCCCACCGGGTGATCCCGCCCCGTGATACGCAGTGACCCCACACAATGTGTCCCTTTAAATGATATGGGTGTGTGTGTGACTGCGCAGCCACTAGTCCCGCGTGAGGACTCTGTTGGTGCACTTGTTGTTACTGGTTACCTGCCGAGCGCTCCCGTGCTCGGGCCTGCAATGGCTTCACAAAGGATCAGACGAGCTCCCACACGACATCCAGGATCCACCCGCGTGGTGATCCGTCAGGGGCGATCCCACCCTGAAGATAGTCCAGCTCTCTTTAATGGCGGAGACTTGAGCCCAAGTCTCTCCGCAGGAAACGCAGCGTCCGCTGTGTCCCTATCAAACAGCTAATGGGGCAGGGTCCCTAACCTAGGGCCTGTCCCTATAGCACTCAGCTACTGGTGACTCAGGGCTATCTGGGGCCTGGGGGGCTGCTGGCCTAGTGCAGGGAGTCACTGACTCCCGCACCCGACCTCCTTCCCTTAGCTGCTCCGGTCACCAACTGTCACCAACTGCCAGCCCGCGAAATGTATCCATCTCCCTGCAGGGACATGCTGCCGCCCTATTGGCTCCCTTGGGACATGTGACGCTGTCCCTGTGCACCCTGGGGGCTGACTGCCCTGTGAGTACCCGAAGGGGCTCTGAGCCCTGACAGGGGACCTGGCTACACTTGCGATCGCGGGCTATTCCTTTGCTGTGCAGTGGCTGTGTGTGTATCGGTGGCTGTGTGTGTATCGGTGGCTGTGTGTGTATCGGTGGCTGTGTGTGTATCGGTGGCTGTGTGTGTATCGGTGGCTGTGTGTGTATCGGTGGCTGTGTGTGTGTATCGGTGGCTGTGTGTGTGTGTATCGGTGGCTGTGTGTGTGTGTATCGGTGGCTGTGTGTGTGTGTATCGGTGGCTGTGTGTGTGTGTATCGGTGGCTGTGTGTGTATCGGTGGCTGTGTGTGTGTATCGGTGGCTGTGTGTGTATCGGTGGCTGTGTGTGTGTGTATCGGTGGCTGTGTGGGTATCGGTGGCTGTGTGGGTATCACCCCTGGTGCTCCCTTTGCCCCCTTGGCGCTCCCTTTGCCCCCTTGGCGCTCGCCTTGCCCCCCTGGTGCTACTGGCGCTCCCTTTGCCCCCCCTGGTGCTCCCTTTGCCCCTCCCTGGTGCTCCTGGCGCTCCCTTTGCCCCCCCTGGTACTCCCTTTGCCCCACCTGGCACTCCCTTTGTCCCCCCCCTGGCTCTCCACTTGCCCCCCTGTCTCTCCCTTTGCCCCCCTGGTGTTCCCTTTGCCCTCCTTGCCCCCCTGACGCTCCCTTTGCCCCCCTGGCTCTCCCTTTGCCCTCCTTGCCCCCCTGGCTCTCCCTTTGCCCCCCTGGTGTTCCCTTTGCCCTCCTTGCCCCCCTGACGCTCCCTTTGCCCCCCTGACTCTCCCTTTGCCCCCCTGGCTCTCCCTTTGCCCTCCTTGCCCCCCTGGCTCTCCCTTTGCCCCCCTGGTGTTCCCTTTGCCCTCCTTGCCCCCCTGACGCTCCCTTTGCCCCCCTGACTCTCCTTTGCCCCCCTGACTCTCCCTTTGCCCTCCTTGCCCCCCTGGTGCTCCCTTTGCCCCACTTGGCGCTCCCTTTGCCCCCCCTAGTGCTTCCTTTGCCCCCCACCCCCCTGCACTCCCTTTGCCCCCGGTCCCCTTGGTGCGGGAGATAGGTGCATGGGGAGGTGGGGAGCCGCCTGCTCGGATCGTCGGCCTTTCCTCTCTCTCCCGCCCCCCTCCAGTCACTCACATCCGTCGCAACAAAGAAGAAAAAAGTTAGAAGTTATGATTGGGTTTCTCAATTTCCCTACTTTTAGATTTTTGTGGGGCAGCTACATTCCTCCCTGAGTCACTGGGGTTTTTATATGATTGTTCAAGAGAAGTTTAAAGGAACGCTTTACTGAACATAGGAGAAACATCTTAAGAGGCTTCCTTGGACATGGGGTTTCACGTCATTTTTTAACAGCCCACAATAAAGATATAGGAGGATAATCCATTGTCGGTATTGAACACATTAGCCATACAACTATGAGGGGTGACAGGCTTTTAAAACTTAGAAAACAGGAGACCTACTGGATTTTCAAATTACAAACAATGAGTCCAGTGGGTCTGAATGAAGAACTGGATCTTTTAGCTTTTCAGTAATTGTTATCTGTCTCATAAACCATTTATCTATTGAGATTTAAATGATCTCTATTCTTTATCTGATTTTAAATGTTTTAAATTCTATTTATGAGTGTTTAATATATTATCTATTTCATGTATTGATTTTTTTGTAATCAAGTCAGTCAGTTATTCAATTATATATATCTGTGGGTTATATAAGGTGTTTTAACTGTATAGCTAAATTATTATAATACATATTGATATGAATCCATTTGTTTAATAATGACAAACACCGATAAATTCATAAAAGAATGTATTTTTAATTCATATTTTATTACATTTTTAAAAATTTTAAAATATTTTTAATTTATCCTATATTGTAATTAATCTTTTTTATATCATGTTTTTTGTTTAAGTATTGTTTTTTCTTTGTTTGTGACATGAACCAGTCATTTGTATCAATAGCACCAGTCCATTAAGAAAATAGGTTTAATGAACCAATATGGAAGTTCATTATCACACTAATTGAGCCATTGCAATTACCATTGCAATTAACTTGGCTATAAATTAATATGGCACTGGTGCATTGATATCCCTGACGAAGCCTTTTGGTGAAACGCGTAGGAGGAGGAGCAATAGGGTGTTGCTTCCATACAGTGCAGTGGAGTAGAGCTGTTAACACCACACGCTGGGCTCCAGCTGATCAAAACCTGTTTGCCTGGTGATCGGCAACTAGCAGGAGGAGGAGAGCTGATAGACGAAGCCCAGAGACTACCGGGAAGGGTCTGTGCGTCACAGCCGGAAGTGACATCAGACCCGGACACCCGGAGGGCTGTCTGCTATCGTGCGCACCAGCGCATCTGAGCAGCTTGCTACGGAGCAGATTTCGGGACCAAAGAACACTACTGGACACCAACGGACCAAAGTGGATCAAGGGTGAGCATTTTGAGCATTGTCTCAACCCTGGGGTACCCCCTATTTTACCTAAACCTGCCCGGGCAGTGCACAGATTGCAGGACTGAGACTTACTATCGGGCTACTCCCGTTTTTAACCCCTTGGAGACCCATCAAGTGCAATTGCACAAACAGCTTCATCTGCACAGTTTTTACTATTATTATCAATGTATTAATTCTCATGTTGTTGTTGTCCTAGAGGTTTATCCCTGGGACAAGATATATTAATAAAGATATAGAGTTTGACCACAACCCCGTACTGACTGCGCTTCTAACTTTTTTCTTCTTTGTTGCCACGTATATATCAGGGACTGGGGGGCTTCCCTGTTTTAAAGAAGCCGCACCATTCATTGGGTTGTGTTTGTCTCACTCATATATATATTCTTTTCAGCAATACCCTATACGCACCGGACTGGTTCATGTCACATGTTTTTTGTTTTTTGTTTTTTATTTTTATATATATTTTATTGTCAATCTTGCTTATTGCCCATATTCGTAGTAACATCCCATTTGGCGCATTATTATTTTTTGTTTTTTCTTGTACACTCACATCCGTCGCTGACTCTGACTGTACTCCACTTTGTGTGTGTATTGGGGAGAGTGTGTTTTTGTATTGGGGGGAGTGTGTGTGTGTGTATCGGTGGCTGTGTGTGTGTATCAGTGGCTGTGTGTGTATGTATCGGTGGCTGTATGTGTGTGTATCGGTGGCTGTGTGTGTGTATCAGTGGCTGTGTGTGTATGTATCGGTGGCTGTATGTGTGTGTACCAGTGGCTGTGTGTGTATCAGTGGCTGTGTGTGTGTGTGTGTGTGTATCGGTGGCTGTGTGTGTATCGGTGGCTGTGTGTGTGTATCGGTGGCTGTGTGGGTAACGGTGGCTGTGTGGGTATCGGTGGCTGTGTGGGTATCGGTGGCTGTGTATGTGTATCGGTGGCTGTGTGTGTGTGTCAGTGGCTGTGTGTGTGTGTATCAGTGTCTGTGTGTGTGTATCAGTGGCTGTGTGTGTATCAGTGGCTGTGTGTGTATCAGTGGCTGTGTGTGTGTGTGTATCAGTGGCTGTGTGTGTGTGTATCAGTGGCTGATACACACACAGGCACACACAGCCACTGATACACACACACACAGCCACAATACACACACACACACACACACACACACAGCCACTGATATGATACACACAGCAACTGATACACACACAGCCACACAGCCACTCTCTCCCCCACACTCTCTCTCCCCCACTCTATCTCTTTCTCTCCCCCCCACTCTCTCTCCTCCCACTCACTCTCTCTCCCCCACTCTATCTCTCTCTCTCTCCCATACTCTCTCTTTCCCCCACTCTCTCTCTCTTTCTCTCCCCCACTCTCTCTCTCTCCCCCCTTCTCTCCCCCCTCTCTCCCTCCCCCCACTCTCTCTCTCTCCCCCTCTTTCCCCCCCCTCTCTCCCCCCCCTCTCTCCACCCCCCTCTCTCTCTCCACCCTCTCCCCCCTGTCTCTCTCTCCCCGTCTCTCTCCCCCCTCTCTCTCTCTCCCCCTGTCTCTCCCCTCTCTCTCTCCCCCCACCTCTCTCCCCCATCTCTCTCTCTCCCCCTCCCTCTCTCTCCCCCTCCCTCTCTCTCCCCCCCTCTCTCTCTCTCTTCCCCCCTGTCTCTTCCCCTTCCCTCTCCCCTCTCTCTCTCTCTCCCCCCCTGTCTCTCCCCCTCTCTCTCTCCCCCCACCTCTCTCCCTCCCCTCTCTCTCTCCCCTCTCTCTCTCCCCCCACCTCTCTCTCTCCCCCACCTCTCTCTCCCCCACCTCTCTCTCTCCCCCACCTCTCTCTCTCCCCCAACTCTCTCTCTCCCCCAACTCTCTCTCTCCCCCACCTCTCTCTCTCCCCCACCTCTCTCTCCCCCCCTCCCTCTCACTCCCATACTCTCTCTTTCCCCCACTCTCTCTCTCTCTCTCTCTCTCTCTCTTTCTCTCCCCCACTCTCTCTCTCTCCCATCCAGTACCCGAAGGGGCTCTGAGCCCTGATAGGGGACCTGGCTACACTTGCGATCGCGGGCTATTCCTTTGCTGTGCAGTGGCTGTGTGTGTATCGGTGGCTGTGTGTGTATCGGTGGCTGTGTGTGTATCGGTGGCTGTGTGTGTATCGGTGGCTGTGTGTGTGTATCGGTGGCTGTGTGTGTGTATCGGTGGCTGTGTGTGTGTATCAGTGGCTGTGTGTGTGTATCGGTGGCTGTGTGTGTATCGGTGGCTGTGTGTGTGTGTATCGGTGGCTGTGTGTGTATCGGTGGCTGTGTGTGTGTATCGGTGGCTGTGTGTGTGTATCGGTGGCTGTGTGTGTATCGGTGGCTGTGTGTGTGTGTATCGGTGGCTGTGTGTGTGTATCGGTGGCTGTGTGGGTATCGGTGGCTGTGTGGGTATCACCCCTGGCGCTCCCTTTGCCCCCTTGGTGCTCGCCTTGCCCCCCTGGTGCTCCCTTTGCCCCTCCCTGGTGCTCCTGGCGCTCCCTTTGCCCCCCCTGGTGCTCCCTTTGCCCCACCTGGCACTCCCTTTGTCCCCCCCCTGGCTCTCCACTTGCCCCCCTGTCTCTCCCTTTGCCCCCCTGGTGTTCCCTTTGCCCTCCTTGCCCCCCTGACGCTCCCTTTGCCCCCCTGGCTCTCCCTTTGCCCTCCTTGCCCCCCTGGCTCTCCCTTTGCCCCCCTGGTGTTCCCTTTGCCCTCCTTGCCCCCCTGACTCTCCCTTTGCCCCCCTGGCTCTCCCTTTGCCCTCCTTGCCCCCCTGGCTCTCCCTTTGCCCCCCTGGTGTTCCCTTTGCCCTCCTTGCCCCCCTGACGCTCCCTTTGCCCCCCTGACTCTCCCTTTGCCCTCCTTGCCCCCCTGGTGCTCCCTTTGCCCCACCTGGCGCTCCCTTTGCCCCCCCTAGTGCTTCCTTTGCCCCCCAACCCCCCTGCACTCCCTTTGCCCCCGGTCCCCTTGGTGCGGGAGATAGGTGCATGGGGAGGTGGGGAGCCGCCTGCTCGGATCGTCGGCCTTTCCTCTCTCTCCCGCCCCCCTCCAGTCACTCACATCCGTCGCAACAAAGAAGAAAAAAGTTAGAAGTTATGATTGGGTTTCTCAATTTCCCTACTTTAGATTTTTGTGGGGCAGCTACATTCCTCCCTGAGTCACTGGGGTTTTTATATGATTGTTCAAGAGAAGTTTAAAGGAACGCTTTACTGAACATAGGAGAAACATCTTAAGAGGCTTCCTTGGACATGGGGTTTCACGTCATTTTTTAACAGCCCACAATAAAGATATAGGAGGATAATCCATTGTCGGTATTGAACACATTAGCCATACAACCATGAGGGGTGACAGGCTTTTAAAACTTAGAAAACAGGAGACCTACTGGATTTTCAAATTACAAACAATGAGTCCAGTGGGTCTGAATGAAGAACTGGATCTTTTAGCTTTTCAGTAATTGTTATCTGTCTCATAAACCATTTATCTATTGAGATTTAAATGATCTCTATTCTTTATCTGATTTTAAATGTTTTAAATTCTATTTATGAGTGTTTAATATATTATCTATTTCATGTATTGATTTTTTTGTAATCAAGTCAGTCAGTTATTCAATTATATATATCTGTGGGTTATATAAGGTGTTTTAACTGTATAGCTAAATTATTATAATACATATTGATGAATCCATTTGTTTAATAATGACAAACACCGATAAATTCATAAAAGAATGTATTTTTAATTCATATTTTATTACATTTTTAAAAATTTTAAAATATTTTTAATTTATCCTATATTGTAATTAATCTTTTTTATATCATGTTTTTTGTTTAAGTATTGTTTTTTTCTTTGTTTGTGACATGAACCAGTCATTTGTATCAATAGCACCAGTCCATTAAGAAAATAGGTTTAATGAACCAATATGGAAGTTCATTATCACACTAATTGAGCCATTGCAATTAACTTGGCTATAAATTAATATGGCACTGGTGCATTGATATCCCTGACGAAGCCTTTTGGTGAAACGCGTAGGAGGAGGAGCAATAGGGTGTTGCTTCCATACAGTGCAGTGGAGTAGAGCTGTTAACACCACACGCTGGGCTCCAGCTGATCAAAACCTGTTTGCCTGGTGATCGGCAACTAGCAGGAGGAGGAGAGCTGATAGACGAAGCCCAGAGACTACCGGGAAGGGTCTGTGCGTCACAGCCGGAAGTGACATCAGACCCGGACACCCGGAGGGCTGTCTGCTATCGTGCGCACCAGCGCATCTGAGCAGCTTGCTACGGAGCAGATTTCGGGACCAAAGAACACTACTGGACACCAACGGACCAAAGTGGATCAAGGGTGAGCATTTTGAGCATTGTCTCAACCCTGGGGTACCCCCTATTTTACCTAAACCTGCCCGGGCAGTGCACAGATTGCAGGACTGAGACTTACTATCGGGCTACTCCCGTTTTTAACCCCTTGGAGACCCATCAAGTGCAATTGCACAAACAGCTTCATCTGCACAGTTTTTACTATTATTATCAATGTATTAATTCTCATGTTGTTGTTGTCCTAGAGGTTTATCCCTGGGACAAGATATATTAATAAAGATATAGAGTTTGACCACAACCCCGTACTGACTGCGCTTCTAACTTTTTTCTTCTTTGTTGCCACGTATATATCAGGGACAGGGGGTTCCCTGTTTTAAAGAAGCTGCACCATTCATTGGGTTGTGTTTGTCTCACTCATATATATATTCTTTTCAGCAATACCCTATACGCACCGGACTGGTTCATGTCACATGTTTTTTGTTTTTTGTTTTTTATTTTTATATATATTTTATTGTCAATCTTGCTTATTGCCCATATTCTTAGTAACATCCCATTTGGCGCATTATTATTTTTTGTTTTTTCTTGTACACTCACATCCGTCGCTGACTCTGACTGTACTCCACTTTGTGTGTGTATTGGGGAGAGTGTGTTTTTGTATTGGGGGGAGTGTGTGTGTGTGTATCGGTGGCTGTGTGTGTGTATCAGTGGCTGTGTGTGTATGTATCGGTGGCTGTATGTGTGTGTATCGGTGGCTGTGTGTGTGTATCAGTGGCTGTGTGTGTATGTATCGGTGGCTGTATGTGTGTGTACCAGTGGCTGTGTGTGTATCAGTGGCTGTGTGTGTGTGTGTGTATCGGTGGCTGTGTGTGTATCGGTGGCTGTGTGTGTGTATCGGTGGCTGTGTGGGTAACGGTGGCTGTGTGGGTATCGGTGGCTGTGTGGGTATCGGTGGCTGTGTATGTGTATCGGTGGCTGTGTGTGTGTGTCAGTGGCTGTGTGTGTGTGTGTATCAGTGTCTGTGTGTGTGTATCAGTGGCTGTGTGTGTATCAGTGGCTGTGTGTGTATCAGTGGCTGTGTGTGTGTGTATCAGTGGCTGTGTGTGTGTGTATCAGTGGCTGATACACACACAGGCACACACAGCCACTGATACACACACACACAGCCACAATACAAACACACACACACACACACACACACACACACACACAGCCACTGATATGATACACACAGCAACTGATACACACACAGCCACACAGCCACTCTCTCCCCCACACTCTCTCTCCCCCACTCTATCTCTTTCTCTCCCCCCCACTCTCTCTCCTCCCACTCACTCTCTCTCCCCCACTCTATCTCTCTCTCTCTCCCATACTCTCTCTTTCCCCCACTCTCTCTCTCTCTTTCTCTCCCCCACTCTCTCTCTCTCCCCCCTTCTCTCCCCCCTCTCTCCCTCCCCCCACTCTCTCTCTCTCCCCCTCTTTCCCCCCCCTCTCTCCCCCTCTTTCCCCCCCTCTCTCCACCCCCCTCTCTCTCTCCACCCTCTCCCCCCTGTCTCTCTCTCCCCGTCTCTCTCCCCCCTCTCTCTCTCTCCCCCTGTCTCTCCCCCTCTCTCTCTCCCCTCTCTCTCTCCCCCCACCTCTCTCCCCCATCTCTCTCTCTCCCCCTCCCTCTCTCTCCCCCCCTCTCTCTCTCTCTTCCCCCCTGTCTCTTCCCCTTCCCTCTCCCCTCTCTCTCTCTCTCCCCCCCTGTCTCTCCCCCTCTCTCTCTCCCCCCTCCTCTCTCCCCCCACCTCTCTCCCTCCCCTCTCTCTCTCCCCTCTCTCTCTCCCCCCCACCTCTCTCTCTCCCCCACCTCTCTCTCTCCCCCACCTCTCTCTCTCCCCCAACTCTCTCTCTCCCCCACCTCTCTCTCTCCCCCACCTCTCTCTCTCCCCCACCTCTCTCTCCCCCCCTCCCTCTCACTCCCATACTCTCTCTTTCCCCCACTCTCTCTCTCTCTCTCTCTCTCTCTTTCTCTCCCCCACTCTCTCTCTCTCCCATCCAGTACCCGAAGGGGCTCTGAGCCCTGATAGGGGACCTGGCTACACTTGCGATCGCGGGCTATTCCTTTGCTGTGCAGTGGCTGTGTGTGTATCGGTGGCTGTGTGTGTATCGGTGGCTGTGTGTGTATCGGTGGCTGTGTGTGTGTATCGGTGGCTGTGTGTGTGTATCGGTGGCTGTGTGTGTGTATCAGTGGCTGTGTGTGTGTATCGGTGGCTGTGTGTGTATCGGTGGCTGTGTGTGTGTGTATCGGTGGCTGTGTGTGTATCGGTGGCTGTGTGTGTGTATCGGTGGCTGTGTGTGTGTATCGGTGGCTGTGTGTGTATCGGTGGCTGTGTGTGTGTGTATCGGTGGCTGTGTGTGTGTATCGGTGGCTGTGTGGGTATCGGTGGCTGTGTGGGTATCACCCCTGGCGCTCCCTTTGCCCCCTTGGTGCTCCCTTTGCCCCCTTGGCGCTCGCCTTGCCCCCCTGGTGCTCCCTTTGCCCCTCCCTGGTGCTCCTGGCGCTCCCTTTGCCCCCCCTGGTGCTCCCTTTGCCCCACCTGGCACTCCCTTTGTCCCCCCCCTGGCTCTCCACTTGCCCCCCTGTCTCTCCCTTTGCCCCCCTGGTGTTCCCTTTGCCCTCCTTGCCCCCCTGACGCTCCCTTTGCCCCCCTGGCTCTCCCTTTGCCCTCCTTGCCCCCCTGGCTCTCCCTTTGCCCCCCTGGTGTTCCCTTTGCCCTCCTTGCCCCCCTGACTCTACCTTTGCCCCCCTGGCTCTCCCTTTGCCCTCCTTGCCCCCCTGGCTCTCCCTTTGCCCCCCTGGTGTTCCCTTTGCCCTCCTTGCCCCCCTGACGCTCCCTTTGCCCCCCTGACTCTCCCTTTGCCCTCCTTGCCCCCCTGGTGCTCCCTTTGCCCCACCTACCGCTCCCTTTGCCCCCCCTAGTGCTTCCTTTGCCCCCCACCCCCCTGCACTCCCTTTGCCCCCGGTCCCCTTGGTGCGGGAGATAGGTGCATGGGGAGGTGGGGAGCCGCCTGCTCGGATCGTCGGCCTTTCCTCTCTCTCCCGCCCCCCTCCAGTCACTCACATCCGTCGCAACAAAGAAGAAAAAAGTTAGAAGTTATGATTGGGTTTCTCAATTTCCCTACTTTTAGATTTTTGTGGGGCAGCTACATTCCTCCCTGAGTCACTGGGGTTTTTATATGATTGTTCAAGAGAAGTTTAAAGGAACGCTTTACTGAACATAGGAGAAACATCTTAAGAGGCTTCCTTGGACATGGGGTTTCACGTCATTTTTTAACAGCCCACAATAAAGATATAGGAGGATTATCCATTGTCGGTATTGAACACATTACCATACAACCATGAGGGGTGACAGGCTTTTAAAACTTAGAAAACAGGAGACCTACTGGATTTTCAAATTACAAACAATGAGTCCAGTGGGTCTGAATGAAGAACTGGATCTTTTAGCTTTTCAGTAATTGTTATCTGTCTCATAAACCATTTATCTATTGAGATTTAAATGATCTCTATTCTTTATCTGATTTTAAATGTTTTAAATTCTATTTATGAGTGTTTAATATATTATCTATTTCATGTATTGATTTTTTTGTAATCAAGTCAGTCAGTTATTCAATTATATATATCTGTGGGTTATATAAGGTGTTTTAACTGTATAGCTAAATTATTATAATACATATTGATGAATCCATTTGTTTAATAATGACAAACACCGATAAATTCATAAAAGAATGTATTTTTAATTCATATTTTATTACATTTTTAAAAATTTTAAAATATTTTTAATTTATCCTATATTGTAATTAATCTTTTTTATATCATGTTTTTTGTTTAAGTATTGTTTTTTTCTTTGTTTGTGACATGAACCAGTCATTTGTATCAATAGCACCAGTCCATTAAGAAAATAGGTTTAATGAACCAATATGGAAGTTCATTATCACACTAATTGAGCCATTGCAATTAACTAGGCTATAAATTAATATGGCACTGGTGCATTGATATCCCTGACGAAGCCTTTTGGTGAAACGCGTAGGAGGAGGAGCAATAGGGTGTTGCTTCCATACAGTGCAGTGGAGTAGAGCTGTTAACACCACACGCTGGGCTCCAGCTGATCAAAACCTGTTTGCCTGGTGATCGGCAACTAGCAGGAGGAGGAGAGCTGATAGACGAAGCCCAGAGACTACCGGGAAGGGTCTGTGCGTCACAGCCGGAAGTGACATCAGACCCGGACACCCGGAGGGCTGTCTGCTATCGTGCGCACCAGCGCATCTGAGCAGCTTGCTACGGAGCAGATTTCGGGACCAAAGAACACTACTGGACACCAACGGACCAAAGTGGATCAAGGGTGAGCATTTTGAGCATTGTCTCAACCCTGGGGTACCCCCTATTTTACCTAAACCTGCCCGGGCAGTGCACAGATTGCAGGACTGAGACTTACTATCGGGCTACTCCCGTTTTTAACCCCTTGGAGACCCATCAAGTGCAATTGCACAAACAGCTTCATCTGCACAGTTTTTACTATTATTATCAATGTATTAATTCTCATGTTGTTGTTGTCCTAGAGGTTTATCCCTGGGACAAGATATATTAATAAAGATATAGAGTTTGACCACAACCCCGTACTGACTGCGCTTCTAACTTTTTTCTTCTTTGTTGCCACGTATATATCAGGGACTGGGGGTTCCCTGTTTTAAAGCAGCTGCACCATTCATTGGGTTGTGTTTGTCTCACTCATATATATATTCTTTTCAGCAATACCCTATACGCACCGGACTGGTTCATGTCACATGTTTTTTGTTTTTTGTTTTTTATTTTTATATATATTTTATTGTCAATCTTGCTTATTGCCCATATTCTTAGTAACATCCCATTTGGCGCATTATTATTTTTTGTTTTTTCTTGTACACTCACATCCGTCGCTGACTCTGACTGTACTCCACTTTGTGTGTGTATTGGGGAGAGTATGTTTTTGTATTGGGGGGAGTGTGTGTGTGTGTATCGGTGGCTTTGTGTGTGTATCAGTGGCTGTGTGTGTATGTAACGGTGGCTGTATGTGTGTGTATCGGTGGCTGTGTGTGTGTATCAGTGGCTGTGTGTGTATGTATCGGTGGCTGTATGTGTGTGTACCAGTGGCTGTGTGTGTGTATCAGTGGCTGTGTGTGTATGTATCGGTGGCTGTATGTGTGTGTATCGGTGGCTGTGTGTGTGTATCAGTGGCTGTGTGTGTGTATCAGTGGCTGTGTGTGTGTGTATCGGTGGCTGTATGTGTGTGTATCGGTGGCTTTGTGTGTGTATCAGTGGCTGTGTGTGTATGTATCGGTGGCTGTATGTGTGTGTATCGGTGGCTGTGTGTGTGTATCAGTGGCTGTGTATCGGTGGCTGTATGTGTGTGTATCGGTGGCTGTGTGTGTGTATCAGTGGCTGTGTGTGTATGTATCGGTGGCTGTGTGTGTATCAGTGGCTGTGTGTGTGTGTGTGTGTATCGGTGGCTGTGTGTGTATTGGTGGCTGTGTGTGTGTATCGGTGGCTGTGTGGGTAACGGTGGCTGTGTGGGTATCGGTGGCTGTGTGGGTATCGGTGGCTGTGTATGTGTATCGGTGGCTGTGTGTGTGTGTCAGTGGCTGTGTGTGTGTGTCAGTGACTGTGTGTGTATCAGTGGCTGTGTGTGTGTGTATCAGTGTCTGTGTGTGTGTGTATCAGTGTCTGTGTGTGTGTATCAGTGGCTGTGTGTGTGTGTATCAGTGGCTGTGTGTGTGTGTATCAGTGGCTGATACACACACAGGCACACACAGCCACTGATACACACACACAGCCACAATACACACACACACACACACACACACACACACAGCCACTGATATGATACACACAGCAACTGATACACACACAGCCACACAGCCACTCTCTCTCCCCCATTCGATCTCTTTCTCTCCCCCCCACTCTCTCTCCTCCCACTCACTCTCTCTCCCCCACTCTATCTCTCTCTCTCTCCCATACTCTCTCTTTCCCCCACTCTCTCTCTCTCTTTCTCTCCCCCACTCTCTTTCTCTCCCCCACTCTCTCTCTCTCCCCCCCTCTCTCTCTCCCCCCCTCTCTCTCTCCCCCCTCTCTCCCTCCCCCCACTCTCTCTCTCCCCCTCTTTCCCCCCCCTCTCTCCCCCTCTTTCCCCCCTCTCCCCCCTGTCTCTCTCTCCCCGTCTCTCTCCCCCCTCTCTCTCTCCCCCCCTGTCTCTCTCCCCCCGTCTCTCCCCCTCTCTCTCTCCCCCCACCTCTCTCTCTCCCCTCTCTCTCTCCCCTCTCTCTCCCCCCACCTCTCTCTTCCCCCACCTCTCTCTCCCCCTCCCTCTCTCTCCCCCCCCCTCTCTCTCTTCCCCCCTGTCTCTTCCCCTTCCCTCTCCCCTCTCTCTCTCTCTCACCCCGTCTCTCCCCCTCTCTCTCCCCCCACCTCTCTCTCTCCCCTCTCTCTCTCCCCCCACCTCTCTCTCTCCCCCACCTCTCTCTCTCCCCCACCTCTCTCTCTCCCCCACCTCTCTCTCTCCCCCACCTCTCTCTCCCCCCCTCCCTCTCACTCCCATACTCTCTCTTTCCCCCACTCTCTCTCTCTCTCTCTCTCTCTCTTTCTCTCCCCCACTCTCTCTCTCTCCCCCACTCTCTCTCCCCCCTTCTCTCCCCCCTTCTCTCCCTCCCCCCACTCTCTCTCTCTCCCCCTCTCTCTCCACCCCCTCTCTCTCCCCCCCTCTCTCCACCCTCTCCTTCCTGTCTCTCTCTCCCCTCTCTCTCTCCCCCCGTCTCTCCCCTCTCTCTCTCCCCCACCTCTCTCTCTCCCCTCTCTCTCTCCCCCCACCTCTCTCTCTCCCCCACCTCTCTCTCCCCCACCTCTCTCTCTCCCCCACCTCTCTCTCTCTCCCCCACCTCTCTCTCTCCCCCACCTCTCTCTCTCCCCCACCTCTCTCTCCCCCCTCCCTCCCTCTCTCCCCCCTCCCTCTCTCTCCCCCCCTCTCTCTCTCTTCCCCCCTCTGTCTCTTCCCCTTCCCTCTCCCCTCTCTCTCCCCCCTCTCTCTCTCTCTCCCCCCCTCTCCCCCCCTCTCTCTCTTCCCCCCTCTGTCTCTTCCCCTTCCCTCTCCCCTCTCTCTCTCCCCCCCCCCTCTCTCTCTCCCCCCTCTCTCTCTCTCCCCATCTCTCTCTCTCTCCCCCCTCTCTCTCTCACCCCCTCTCTCTCCCTGTCACCCTCACCCACTCTCTCTCTGTTTTATCTTATCTTAACTGTCATATACATACACCGAAATAACCTACACTGCTTTCTTCCAGATCTGACTCTCAAGTTTCACACGGGAGACATCGGAAGACAGGTAGAGAACACCTCCCCTCCAGTATAGTACATTGAGGGACTGCGGATCAGGTAAGATCCCTGGCCGGATTGAAAAATAAGGGCCTGTGTCAGAGTTTTAGCAGTTGAGCAACAGAGGAAAGGGCGTATCTTTGTAATATTGTGGAGGAAAAAGCGACAGGTTTTAGATACGTTTTGAATGTGAGAGGAGAATGTGAGAGAGGAGTCGAGTGTGACCCCTAGGCAGCGTGCTTGCGCTACTGGATGTATGAGGCCTGGGACATAGTAAGCACTTTTGTGCTGCTGTTCGCTGTTGCTTGCTGCCGCTCGCTCTACCAGGAGCTTTTTGCTGTCCTGGCAGAGGAGATAGCAAGCGCGCTTGGGAGGCGGGTTGTGGGCGTGTCGGCAGGCAGGGCTAATCTGTCACCGACGTCAATGTCATGCCGCCGACGTCAACGTCACTCCGCCGACGTCAACCTCCCCCATTGAACACTGAGCAGTGGCGGGGATTGGAGAGGTATGGATATAGGGCAGACCTGCACATCACACGGCCCACGGCGGCGGCTGCTTTCCTCCTCCTGAGCCCCCTCTCCCTGCCCCCGCGAGCCGAGCCCGCTCTATCTGCCCCCGCGAGCCGAGCCCGCTCTCCCTCTTCCCCCCGCGAGCCGAGCCCGCTCTCCCTCCCCCCGCGAGCCAAGCCCGCTCTCCCCTTCCTCCCCGGGGGAGCCGAGCCCGCTCTCAAGTGCGGCACTTTTCCGGTGCCCACTGCTTGCGAGCGCGGCCAGTCCCGCCGTGATCGGAGGCGAGGAGGTGATGTTATGTGCAGGGGGATATGTGCAAGGAAGGGAGGGGGGGTTGATGTACAAGGGAAGGGGGGTTGATGTGCAAGGGAAGGAGGCGTTGATGTGCAAGGGGGGTGGTTGATGTGCAAGGGGGAGGGTGTTGTGCAAGGGAAGGGGGGGTTGATGTGCAAGGGAAGGGGGGGTTGATGTGCAAGGGAAGGGGGGGTTGATGTGCAAGGGGGGGTTGATGTTCAAGGGGGGGGGTGATGTGCAAGGGAAGGGGGGTTGATTTGCAAGGGGGGGGTGATGTGAGGTGCAGGGGGCGATGTGAGGTGCAGGGGGGTTATGTGAAGGGGGCACCCAGATAGGCACTTGTCCCTCTTTGTTGGAAGTGCTGCTGTTATTCTCCTTTCTGGAGTCAGTCCTTGAGCTCAGCACCCAGTACGGTAGCCAATCAGAGCGTGGGAACTCCATACCTACTCTGATTGGCTCTAGTATACCATGTGACAGAGGCTTGGGGGAGAAAGGATGTGACGTCAATGAAAACCTGTCACATGGTACGGTAGCCAATCAGAGCGTGGGAACTCCATACCTACTCTGATTGGCTCTAGTATACCATGTGACAGAGGCTTGGGGGAGAAAGGATGTGACGTCAATGAAAACCTGTCACATGGTACTAGAGCCAATCAGAGCGTGGGAACTCCATCCCTACTCTGATTGGTTCTAGTACCATGTGACAGGTTTTCATTGATGTACTGTATGTTAGGGGTTATAGGGGACGGCTTCAAAGACAACAGCTCGCAAACGCCCCCATGTGTTTTTACACGGCATTGCAGTATTGCAGCCAGCGGGAATAAAATGCTTAAATCACAGCCGGGAAAATAACGCAATACACTCCGGGCGAAAACGATACAAAACCGAACATCACCGGGATATTCTGAAATTTGCGGAACTAGCCGAGTTAGAATAAAGTTGGTCGCCTCTGTACATAGGGGTGACTGTGTGTGTGTGTGTGTGTGTGTGTGTGTGTGTGTGTGTGTGTGTGTGTGTGTGTGTGTGTGTGTGTGTGTGTGTGTGTGTGTAGACAGGGGTGAGAGTGTGAGATGTAAACTTAACAAGGACTCCGCAGGGGTTCTCTGGGTGTATGGTGTCAGTGCAAGTGTATGAGAGTGAAGTAGGTGTGTGTCAGTGATGTCACTGTACCTTTTGGCCAATGAAAGTCATGTGGGAGGCTGACTATGGGAGGGCGGACATAGTGTCTATGTGTGTGTCACAGTGGGGCGTACCTCTTGGCCAATGAGAGTCGGGGTGGCCACGGACCAATCAGATTCACCGCATCTAGCACTAACCTTTCGAATTTATATATTAAGATTATTTTCTGGTGCATATAGTAATTTAGATGGTCTCTGCCTGTGGAGGTGATTGTAGATGTATGCAAATAAATATATAAAAATAATGTTATTTACAGATCTCTTTCATCATACATGGCAAAAGTTTGGTAATGCAGTTAATAAAAATATAATTTGTGAGCACATTCACATGTCTCAGGCTGCGGTCCCAGTCAACACTGTGACACGCGCGCCCGGCGGGGTGGCGGCGCGTGCACAGCGCTAAGCGCGATCTGCGGTCTTCAGGAGAGAGGGAGAGGATGCGACGGGAGGAGGCGTGGTCGGGTTTTTGCGGGGGCGTGGCTATGACCTCACGCAGCTGGTTCGCCCTCATTTGCTGAACCGCCAGCGGGGGCGTGGCCACGGCTCCGTCGCAAGTTCCACACACAATTTTTTTGAGTGTGTGAAATCCTGCAGTACAGCGCGGCTGCTGAGTGTGCGCCGACGCATGTACTCGGCCCTGAGTGACTGGGGGGCCGGTGCTTGTGCGCACAGTGCACACCGTGGCGTGCGCTGTGGCAGTCACTGGGACCGCAGCCTTAGACAGGTCTGCAACCCTGATTTTCACCATTATCTTTTAGCCTACAGTGCTTCCACTGCAGCCAGGGATTCTGGGAAGTAACATGCAAATGATGCATCTTTAGTATTTATCTACCTCAGAGTATACAGAAAAGGTGAATGCACTAATAGCAGGTACGGCAAACACAGGCTTATTTTTAAATGGCGTTCAACAATAATTATGTTGTTTCCATATATAAATACATCTTTGGTGTTATATGACATCATAAGATATGGGAGAATGAAAAGGTTATGACTTTAATGCCTAGTTACAGTGCAAACTAAAATGACTTTGAGCCACCTATTTCCCAGTCCCTTACATAACACCCATTTGCATATCGTCTGCCCCAAAAGGAATTTGGGCATCAAAACAGGTGCCACCCTGGGTACGGGTAACAATATTTATCCATTTGAATAAGTAGTTGCAGTATTTTAAAGGTTAAATGAATGTGGGTCACATCCCACTGTGTTTATCAACAGAAGATGAATTCCTGTGTCACACCTAGTTGCACTAACCCATCCCAAACAATATTTGTGCATCAAAACAGGTACAATTTGAATAACGTAGTTTCAGTATTTGAAGGGATAAAAGCTTTTGGGCCACCTATATCACAGTAGATATTGACAGAGTTGGAGCCTTTGCATAAAGCTTGTATTTAGCCAAAAAAGGTTTGGGGACCAAAACAGGTGGCAAACTAGTCTCAGATGCCAATTTTAAATAATTTCAAGAAGCAGCTGTAGTATTTCAAGGATGAAATGACTTTTGCCTACATATTTCACAAGGGTTCTTTATAGTGTAGAAATTGGTCCTCTATTTAAAGCCCACCATCAATTTTGCCTGGCTCCAAAATGATTTGGCCATCAGAACAGATGGCTGTAATTATCTGCAGGTTTCCAAGAGCAAGTCACTTTTGCCCATGTACAGTATTTTACATTCTACTGTATATCCACAAATGTACTGGGTCAGGCAGTTATGTTTTTCCCCCAGTTTATATCAACACAGGGTACCTATGTGTAATTATTTGAATTTATGAAAACTTTAAAAGGAACTTATGTATTTTGCTGTTTTAATTTATAAGATGTCTGTAAAGTCAAAGCATAATACTGCATCAATTTATGGTTCACCTACGTGTTTAAAAGGCTTTCAAGAAATGATTATTTTTACAGTACTTCGTACTCTCTTTGCTTACTAAAAGTATCATTCATATCTGTTCTGTATTAAATGTGCATTGCTTACCAGTTATATTAATATACGTGTAGTTAGAGCTACTGTATGAAACTCGGATACACGTGACCAGTTCGGCACATGTTTTGATGCCAATACCCTTTTTGGGCCCGGCTAAATACAGGTTTTATGTAAGAGATCCCCTTCTTTCGATAGCCACTGTACAGTAGGTGGTCCAAAGTCATTTAACCCTTGGAAAAATACAATCACTTATTCAAATTGTTTAAAAAAAAAAAAAAAAAATAGGCACCTGTGTCCAATTTAACAACTGTTATTGATGCCCATACTCTTTTTTTGGGGGGCAGGCAAGATAGGGGTTACATAGGGGATCTCCCTTTGTGCATAACCACTGTGAAATAGGTGACTCAAAGCGATTAACCCATGGAAACACTGCAGCTACTTATTCAAATGAGTAAATATTGGCACCCATTCTCAGTTTAGCAGCCAGTTTGATGCCCAAATCTCTTTTGGGCCCAGATAAATACAAATGGGTTTCATGTAAGGTTTTATGCTTGTGGAATAGGTGTCCCAAAATCATTTATCCCTTGAAATACTACAGCTATGTATTAAATTTGTTATGATTGTAGCAAACAAGTGTCTAAGGGTATACCAATATAATGGTTACTCATTCAATTACGCCGTGGCACTCCGGCCACCCGGGGATTTTACGCATACAGTATGATTACAGACCTCCACATCTGATATATTTGCGGGAAGGCCTCCTACGGCCACCACACGGCGGGGGCTAAAATCTTGCCTCAAAGCCCTTGCGTCCGGACTTCACAAACATGGTGGGACAATTTGACAAAAAAAAAATGGAACAGGGCACCCCAGGTCTTATCTCAGCAGCGCCTCCAGATGTAACGGGTATTCCCCCACCCAATCGCAGTTATAGTGTGGGTGCGGAGAACATACAGTGTAACCAGGTGTGGTGCTTTACCTGTTAAGCTCACAGGAGGGCTGAGCTTCCGCTACGGGGAACCTGGGGCAATTATATTAAGAGTAATCCTGTACTTGGTGCGGTGCAATTATATTAAGAGTAACCCTGTACTCGGTGCAGCGACTCCACCTGCGATGGTTCCCAGCAGAGCAGGAATTGTTCCTCGCAGGACACATACAAATACTCGCACACCGTGTGTATGATAACCAATACCTTTTACTTGAGAACATACGACACATATACCATCAACAGAATAACAGGTGTCCCTCTCTAGAGGAGACACTAACCAAGGCGTCTCACCGGACGCTTCCCCCAACACCGGGTGATCCTACCCCGTGTCCAATAATTCCCCACCCAATGTCCCGCACTCTTGCAGAGAGAGGATATGGGTGACTGCGCAGTCACTAAGGAAACTAATGGGCCCGTTGGTGCACTTGTAGATCTAAAGTACCTGCCGAGCACTCCCATGCTCGGATCTGCAACTGGCTTTGCAAAGGATCCGACGACCGAAGAACACCGGAACCACCTCCAGGACGATCCCACTCGGATGATTGCTGCAGCCGCAATGAAAACCTCCGCCCAACTCGCTGCACGGATGTGCAGCGTCCGCTGAGTCCCTAACTGACTCTTACCAACTACGGTGACACTCGCTGTACTATAGGCCGTCCCTACAGCACAGCAACCTTGAATGGCTTTTGGGGAAAACTCCTGGGGGCTTATGGGGTCGCCTATCCTATGCAGGTGGGTCCCTGACCCCCTGCACCCCCACTACCTCTCCCGTACCCACCCGGGTCCCCTCTGACTCACTCCTACCTAACCTCTCCTAATCCTGGCTGCAACGCACTGCAACCTGACACTATGCCCTCTTGTCCGCCCTCACAGCACTGACCGCTGTGACCGGACAATAAGGCACCTCACGAACCTAAGGGCAGTGTCCCTAACCTAGGGCCATCCCTTATCAATTACCCACTAGCCTGGTGGTGAGTTGGGGCCTACCTGGGATATGGGGGACCTACCTGGTGCAGGAGCTTTACTTGCTCCCTACACCCTTCCTGCTCCCTCCTAGCTCCCAGCTCCAACTGACGTTCTGCCGCGCGCGAAATGTATTTATTCTCCCCCTCTAGGGAGATCCTAAGCCCTATTGGCTCCCTGGCATCACGTGGGGTGCGCAGAGGCTCATGGGACTCGTAGTCCCTGCCTAGAGCCTTCCCTGGTAGGCTAGGGTTTCGCGGGCTCATCCCTGCGCATGCGCGAGCTCTCCTGCTGGCCACCGCACCTAGGTCTACTCTGCGCATGCGCGAACCACAAGAAGATGGCGGCGCCCTCGCCACCCGGCTTCGGGAGCCCTGCAACGCGATCGCGGTCTTGGTAACCGGCCGCACGTGTCCCCGGCAACTCCCGAGCAGGAGCCTGACCGCCCTCACCCTTGCGATCGGCTGCCGGGGCCGCCATTGGACTCGGCGGCACCCGCGATCGCCAGCAAGGTGAGGGGGGTGCTGACAGGCAGGGGGGACCTGGCTACATAAGGCTCATGTTTTTATCTCGTTAGTCTTGTTGGTCTCCCGCAGCTTGGCGAGTGAAAAAGTTAGTGTCGCCTCGCTCACTGGGTTTAGAACAGTGGGAATGGGTGGACGGGTAAAAATGAAAATAATAAAGAGAAAAAAGAAGGGTTTTATCTTGGGTTGAAGCCCATGTACATCTTTGGCCGTTGACTCTGCTTATGGGGTAATTGTGGTATGCAGAGTCTAATAGTGTATATGCTCGGGGTGCACTGTGGTACCTGAGATCATTTGTCTGTACATCGCACGATCTTGTCACTACATTTCCAGCATGTGCCATTTACGTCGTACGTCTTACATCCTGAAGAAAATGTCCTTATCCTGTGACTACTATATAAAAACATCGAGTTAACTTGAGCATCTTAAACATAATATACTTTTTTTTAATTATTTTTTTATGGTAAGTAATACTTTGGTTTTAACTTGCATTCTATAAAAACCCAAACTCTTAGATAATATAAAGAAAATAAGTGCTTACAGCGCTAATGCTTAAAACAATATAGTAAAAATAAATACTAAAGTGATTACACAAACAAGCCTCTATATTAAAGGTCTAGGCTACCTAGAAACTATGACCGATACAGGTCAACATAAACACATAGAAAACACAAAATAACTGGCGCCTAGATTTACCATTCACCACCTAAGGGGATCACAGATCAAATATCAGATCAGTCCTTAGTGCCCAATCAATATCAGATGATTCTTGATTGATGTCTCATAACGTGGAAATAAACAAAGAAAAAAATCATAGTGCAACACTGGTATACACAATCAAACTAAAAAGGACCACAACAACTTACAAACACACACTCACATAACACAGACTGACTGAAAAAACTGGTGCTATTTAATACTAAGAATAAAAACCTATAAAAGATAAAACAATTGTCTAAATAGACATGAGGAACATGAACTGTGGAGATCCCACCCGGTGATGTAAAAATGGGAATCCTACTCACGACAGGGTGGCCAACAAACAGCGCTGATAGAAACTTTGTCTCTCCCTCCGTGCTGGATCCCAATCTGGGGACTCCACAGTGTACTTTCAGGGCTCAGACGTCGCCGTCACGCTAGCTGTTGTCCTGATCGCAGACCCGCTGGTCACGTCGCATCCAGATGACGTCACTCGCATGCATATATATATAATGCATATTTATCATATCCCCTCCCCAAACCCCCTCTCTAATTTCTCTCACCCCCCTCTAACCCTCCTTTCTCTATATTCCCTTCTCCCCCCTTTTCACTTGCGTTGCGCTGCTGATCTTAAGTAGTCTCTTCTCTTTCAGGTGCTGCGATAAATCCACTTCACTTAAATACTCCATGAGGATAGGGTGACCAGATTTAAAAAATTAAAAACCGGGACACCTTAAAAAATAATTTTTTAAACAAATGACATCACGTGACGCCCCCCGTTGCCATAACAACAAGACACTCTGATGCCCCTGCAGTGTTAGTGTGTATAGAGGTGGGGGCTTTGCTTGGGCCCTTCAACTCTTACAGCCAGGGCATTATTGGCCAGGAATGCCCAGTTCGGAGGGGATTACTACTTCAAAATGTATTTGATTCGTAACATCAAAAAACTCTAATACCAATAACTAACAACCACAGACAATGATAATCTAAACCATCAAATAAAATGTCTACGGCCCTTGTTCAAGCATGTTTGCGGTACTTACCAGATAAATCAGTGCCTGCAATCCACGACTGTATCCGCCTCTCCGAGCGTCTGAAAGCAATCCAGCGTTCCTGGTGTGTGGCTGAAGAGGTGAGGGACTCCCTCCTCTCAAACGGAAAAGAAGAGCAAAAAATAGAGTTGGAACATACCTATCATACAGGGATGAGAGAGAGAGACGGAGAATGAGAGAGAGACAGAGAATGAGAGAGAGACAGAGAATGAGAGAGAGACAGAGAATGAGAGAGAGACACAGAGAGAGAGAGAGACACAGGGGCCTATTAAGTAAGCGTCGATAAGGCTGCGTCTATAGTATTTCAGACGGAGGGAAGGCACACACGCTGCAATACACTTGCTGAAGCCTGAGCTTTTTTATGGCTTTGCAGGGTATGCAGCGGGCGCGATTTGGGGGCGTGGCAATGAATATTTGGAGGCGTGGCAATAACGTTCCGGCGCGGACGTCACTTCCCTACCTCACATCCCGATCCACCGGTATTTTTTCAGATGCAGCATCTGAAGCACTGTGCAGACAAGAAGAAAAATGCACACAATGCGCACCAGAGATTAAAATATAGTAAATTATTTATTAATAAAACAAGAAATAACCGAGGGGGATCCAACCCCACCTCAGTACTTTCTTCTCGTTGCTATTGCCACACTATACGTCCTGACGCCGGAAGGGAAGTTGGTACGCGACCAAGACGAGACACCGGATTTACAGTGGAACCACAACATACCACAGATTGCTGGAGGACCACACTGCGAGGGGCGCAGCCTATCGAGTTTCCCGGTCATCGTCCAAAGTCTGGAGCTGCGGAGTGACTTCCGGATTACCACGGAGCCCGAGCCTGTCTCACACAATGCTTTTACCAAACGGATGTTTGTGAGTTTGCTATTTTTATCTTGTCCAGGAAATGAAATTGTTAAACCGAATTTACACATGGAGCGGGCGCTTTCTCTTCTTTTATTTGTTTAGATATCTATCGAGGAGGTGGTTGTTTCCCTGAAGAGAGCTGCCAGGGCTCCAGAGGACGCCCGAATTGGATCCTTTTATGATTGAGTTATAACATAGCTATTAGAGCTAGGTTTCTGGACTTTTATTGTGTTTAGGCATAGTGTTTATTATTATTTCATTACAGCTACTTTTTAGTAATTGCACTGTTATTAATTCTGACCACTAATTCTCACTGCCATTATAATCTCTCTCTAGCCACGACCAAATTGCTATATCAGCTATATTATTTATTGGTTATACCAGGGGAGCACAAACTTTTGCAGCTCGCCCCCCTGCCTTCCCTCTGCTGGTGCTCGCGCCCCCCCCCCTTACCTTGATGCGGCGTAATTTAACATACTGTGCTATATGTATGCACACACAGCTGTCTCTTACACATACAAATACTGTTTTTACATCCCTATACATCAATAGGGACCACAAAGTATCCACACACTTTTAATTGTGCTACAAACTGTCACATTTCCACACCCACCCACACCATTTCTATCCACTCCCACTCCACACACACCTTTTGTAAAGCACTGTATATACTGTGGGCTCTCCATTCATTTTCATTCACACTGATACACATACACACTCTTTCATCACTTGCTTTAAGGAACCTTTTGACACCTCTAGGCATAAAACACATCCACACCGGGGGAAGGACCAGCACAGATAACATTCCAAGAGACACATTTTTTAAGTATACCTTTTGCTTGCTTCATTCATTGTAACATCGCCGGAAGAAGATATCAGTGTATCTCGAAAGCTCGCACAAATAAAAGCATTTCGTTAGCCACAGAACGGTATCATCTATTTATTTTTTGATTATTGAAGCTCGGCTAACACGGTACTGATACCTCTATATATATATTGCGCGCGCACACACACATATAACGTTTTATCCAACTTTTTGATTTATCATTTGTAGAGAAAATGAACAATGCCGCCAGAAGTGCTATTTTTCAAAATGTAACATCTCTACTAATTAGTGTAAAATGATACTTCATATAAAGCAGGTTATGGGACCCATTATAAAATGACCTTCATGTTTCTTATCACATCCCAGTATATGGATACTTTCTATTATCACAAGCTGCTAACATGTGACAGGGCTCAGAGTCTGAGCCCAGAATGTGACATACAGAACATTCTCATTCTAAATTTCAAAAAATATTGTGTTGATTTCTGACCTGACTGCCGTGGTTACAGCTCAACCACTCTGTTCTACTGTATGTCACCACTTTCTGCCACAACCAGCTGACAGTGGATCTGCAAGGAGTTCAACGCTCATTGGCATCACATCTGTGGCTTGGTTGACGTATCATTTCTCCAGCTTTTTATTGTATTGTTTTTAAATAGATTATATTTATTTAGTTGAATAGATATTTATTTAGTTTAATAGATATTTATTTAGTTTAATAGATTATATTTCTAAGTTTAATAAGTTATATTTCTTAGTTTAATAAGTTATATTTCTTAGTTTAATAAATTATATTTCTTAGTTTAATAAGTTATATTTCTTAGTTTAATAAATTATATTTCTTAGTTTAATAAGTTATATTTCTTAGTTTAATAAGTTATATTTGTTAGTTTAATAAATTATATTTCTTAGTTTAATAAGTTATATTTGTTAGTTAATAGATTATATTTGTTAGCACAGTAGATTATATTTACTAGTATTTAAGTCTACCCCTCAGTGCCCCATTAGGACCCGTGCGCATATTTCACATCTTTTCGGAGTTGCTTATTTTTTAGACCCTCGGAGCCGAAACCTAAAGGGGTCAGCTAAGAAAGTTCGGATCAAGAGGAGCCGCACAGCTTAAAGAAAGAACATTTCCAAGGGAGATGGAGACAATTTGGGTAAGATCTGATTAAAGGACATCCTTTGAGGAAGGAAAGGGTGACGGGGGAGTCTAAGAGGGGGGTGAGAGAGCAAGGTGGTGTGTCAGATTGGGGCAGAGCAAGAGAACGCAAAAATGATGGGGATTTGCTGCACACCAAAAAAAAACAATAAGTAGTGATACTTTTACCGGTGCCCCTTAGTCTCAGGGAAGACCGGCATTTCGTCCAATGGATACAATATGATTGATGGGAAAGGGCACACGGATTTGAATAAAAAAAGATAATTTATTGTGCCACAGACTACAATGTTTCGGCTGCTGGCCTTTCTTTGCTGGATTTAGTGGGTTTAGCCACTTTACCTGAGAAAGACCAGCAGGCCAAAATGTTGTTGTCTATGGCAGTGCAAGAGAAAACAGGTTGGGGGGGGGTGGGTTCTCGCAAAGTCGCCGACCCATGGGTGAGTATCTCCGGTGGAAACTAGTCCTGGACCCCGGGAAAGCTGTCTGTGGCCCATACAAGCTGAGTAACATGTAGAAAGGACACATGTATGTTCAGAATGAGTTAGCATGGTATTTTGAGAGGCACCATAGCAGGTCAGTGCAAGTCAGTGCAGAGCACTGCAAGGTCAGTCAATATGAGGAAGGGTCCGATGGAGGAGTTGGAGGGTCCCAGAATATCTCTTAAAGCAGGGGTGCGCAAATCGAGGGGCACGACATTTTCTTGGGAGGAGGGGCTCGGCGCTTACAGAGGCCCCTCGCTCTTACCCACAGCATTTAAATTAAATGCCGGAGATCGCGCGCAAGGCCTCTGTAAGTTCCCTTTCCTTGTCTCCGGCGGCTTCTGGCGACAGCAACGTGGCGTCACATGATGTGGCATTGCCATAGCAACGTGATATCACATGACGTCGTTACATCAGAACGTCGGAGACAAGGTGGGGAAGGTGGAGGGGGGAGCAGGGGGAAAGGTTGTGCAACCCTGTCTTAAAGCATTGTCCTGCATACAGATCAGAGGCCAAGAATGGATATGGATATCCGATGTGAAGCCGGAAATAAGACAGAAAAGACCGTTTCGGGGGAAGAAGGTGAGTGATGAAATAGCCGTCACTGTGTAACTCTTCCAATTACCTGCAACTTCATGCAGAGAAATAGCAACGCTTGTTTTTAACGTGCTAAGCGCCTAATGGGGAATTCAACTGCTGAGAGGTTAAGGGAGTTACTAACCCAAACTCAGCGACGTTTCTGTGTCTCTGTGATAACTCCCCCAGGACATGCTTGAAAACCAGAGGTAACTCAATGTATTTTTGATAAATAGAAACATGACCTTCTGGGGTGGGGTATATAATGGGTACTGGGCCTGGTGAGGTGGGTATAACGGGTACTGGGCCTGGTGAGGTGGGTATAACGAGTACTGGGCCTGGGGAGGGGCGTATAACAGGGTACTGGGCCTTGGGAGGGTTGTATAACTGGGTACTGGGCCTGGGGAGGTGGGTATAACGGGTATTTGCCCTGTGGAGGGCAGTATAACGTGGTATTGGGGATGGGGTATAAGTGGCACAGGAGCTCTTGCGATACAGAGTATCACTGTCCCTGGTTACAAACACTTCATGTCTCCTGCAGATCAGGACACACACGAAGGTGGTGCCCTTTGTGCCACCAGACGACGAGGCGGGCTACGAGGCGGACGACGAGGCATATGACAAAGCGGGCGTCAAGTGGAACAATGAGGTGGGCTACAAGGCGGCCGATGACGCAGACGTGGTGTACGATGACCAAGGAGCATACGACAGGTGTGGCCGGATCTGCTGCTTCACCTTTTTTAGGCGGAGAAGACCCCGGGAGCAGGTAGGAGAATACTGCTGCGGCCAAGTTTATTCGAGCATTTGCTCGTTCTTGGCCGCAGCAGTAGCCCGGGCGCGCGCCGAAGCAGCGGAAGAGCGCCCTCCGATCGGGGCGCTCTCCCTCCCGCTGCCGGGTCCGCCGGGTCCCCCGGAATCCCTGCCGCCGTCCCGCGATCCCTCGGGGAGCCCTGGACGCGCGTGCAGGGGGCGCAGGCTCCAGAAGACGCGTGACCGCGCGTCATGCCGAGGGGCGGCCACTAGCAAGCCGGGAAATTGATGCGCAATAAAGCGTGTCGGTAGTGTACGAGAGTGGAACAATGAGGTGGGCTACAAGGCGGCCGATGACGCAGACGTGGTGTACGATGACCAAGGAGCATACGACAGGTGTGGCCGGATCTGCTGCTTCACCTTTTTTAGGCGGAGGAGAAGACCCCGGGAGCAGGTAGGAGAATACGAGAGGTGCGGACAGATCTGCTGCTTCACCTTTTTTAGGCGGAGAAGAAGCCAGGAGCAGGTAGCAGAGGAGCCAGGGCGTAGATACAGGGGTATTCTAGGGGCCCTGAGAAGTTGGTTTGACCACAGGAGAGGCAGATAAGATCAGGAAGGCTGAGGGAGGGGCAGGTACTAGAGGGAGATAGGGATATTGGGCGTGAGAGGGTGAGAGAACAAGGAGCAGGGCCGGAGCACGGGTTTCATGTGCCCGAGGCGAAACTTAAAATTTGTGCCCCAGTTGTATAAAAAATAATAAGATAAATAAAATAATAAAATAAACAGTGGCGTAGATATCGGGGCTGCAGGGGGTGCGACCGCACCCCAGCGCGACGCAAAATAAAAATAAAAGGGTGCCAAAATACTGGATAAAAAAAAGAATAATAATTTAAAAAAAAATATAAATAAATGAAATAATAAGAGGAAAAAATAATAATGATTATTAATGCGCCCCTAGGAGCTCTGCGCGCTAGGCGACCGCCTAATGGACGGTCGGCCCTGCGAGGTATGCGGGAGGAAAAGGGGTGAATGGGATAGATATGCAGGGGGATGGGGGAGCAGGTGAGTTATACACAGGGGCACAAGGGCCCCATCACCCGCATCTCTATATACTGAGTGTGCCCCTGTGTATAACAACTCTGATCTGTGCTGCTCCATCTGATCTCACTGCGCAGTGATCCAGGGACCATCCGATCGCCATTTAATGGGGTCAGGAAGGAATTTTTTCCCCCATTGCACAGCAGGGGTTATGTTTCGCCTTCCTCTGGATCCCAGCAACAAACTGCCCTTTGTGCATGAATTATCAGTGAGATCTTTATACACCCTGCATTGGTCTTCACCCCTTTGCTGCCGGAGGGGCCTGCAGTGCATTGCTCTGCGTGTTACTATATCGCTCTGCAATGTGCTGCAGGCCCCTCCCAGCAAAGAGATTAATTATTTAAATAAAATACTCTCTTTAATCAAACCTATGTGTAGTGTCTTTTCTACCCGTTGTATCTATTGCTAACAGCTCAGTGATTCTTCCCCAGGACGCTGCACTAGTGTCACGCTGCCAAGCCCGGGTGTGAGGGAGATTTATAGGGTCACATATACACTTCTGCCAAAACACTAGTGCAAACAGGAAGCCCCTCTGATCTCATATCTTTTATTACACAAAACGGTATCTAAAAAGGTAAAAATAACATACATGGGATTCTGCTACAAATATCTCTCTAATTACAAACCAATTAGCAAATCATTCAGATTAGAGTCAAGCGAAAAGAAAGGGTTAAGTATCTCATGTACAGTATATGCAGTGTAGGCTGTTCTGCAGCATTACATGCAGGGGACAACGTTTAGGGGATATAAGTAATGCTGATCTCAGAGCTGACCGGCTGACCTGCTCTACCGGCTGACCGGCTGACCTGCTCTACCGGCTGACCTGCTCTACCGGCTGACCTGCTCTACTGGCTGACCGGCTGACCTGCTCTACTGGCTGACCGGCTTCTCTTCTTTCAGCTAAAGGACCTGAATTGTGGCCCCTGTATCTCCCAATTAAACGTTTTATTGGCATATTCTTGTTTGACTCGTTCTATACAGACATTTTCTATATATTCATTGTGGGATTTGATAACATCTGTAAGATCTCTCAGAATATCACATTCTGTACGTTTGTGTTGAAGATTTTTCCATTCTCAATTTACTTAATATTAGTTTTTGGCATCAATTATTTATATCGAGTCCAAAATACCTTTATACAGAATGCTGTTCCCTTTAGCCCACAAATGCTGCTTCATTAAAGCCCATGGGTGGCACTTTATGCATTCTCAAACTTTTAGGCAACATCCCTAATTTCCAAAAGTGGGATTAAATCTGTACATATTTAAATGGTTAATTTTCTTACTCAGACTACTAGATCCCTCCCCAAATATATCCGTTTCACATAAAAGTGTGTGCGCTTCTCCTTCCGCCTAACTGGCACGTCGTCCTTACGGGCGCCACTCCTTGCAACTCCACGCTGCCCTCCAGTGGCAAAAGAAATAAGATACATTTACTATACTAGTCTGGCAGCTGCTCCCGTATAAGGTGGGTAACTCTGTATTAGGGGTCTTGGTAGACTATATTTTATACTTATGTCGGATAGATGAGGAATTAATATTCCTAACGGGTTATTGTGAGAGGCCTTAGATCTTATCCTATATGCACGCAGCCCTCGCCTCTCTGACCTTGAACACATACTTCAATCTGATTTTTTGAGACTTGAAACTGGATTTCTTAAAACAAACTGATTTTAAACACTGACAAGACTGTAACAATGGTATTTGGGACCAGAGCTAAATTGCTAAAGCTGCCAATGACAGAGCTTCAGATAAAAACCAGCTCTAATACCATCCTAGCCCCTGTTACTGGTTTGAAATATCTGGGCATATAGTTCAACTCCCATTTAACATTTGGGTTGCACATTGATACCCTGACATCCAAATCCTATGCCAAACTAGGTGTACTTTACAGGAACACATCCTCCCTAAGGCCCTCATGCAGTAATCGCCTACAGCGATTCAGAAAGCCCAGAGAAGCTGGCGATTAGAGCAAAAATAACCGTTTTTTTTTTGCCGGAAAATAAATAAATAAATAAAATCGGCAGACGCGCGGTGATAAGCCACTTTTCGGCACTGATCGCCAGTTTTTCAAACACGCTCAATTCTATAAGCCCTGATCAGCTTATTGCGGCTGATCGCCACTTTAAAATTGCTGTTTCTTCTCCAAATTGTCCAGCCACAAAAGTTGGCAAGAAGGTGGGGTGAAGCTGCGATGAAAATAAAATGCATGTGTCCCAGAGCTGATATCCATTAATATCAGCACAAGAGACCCCCGGCATGAATCCGATGCATAAAAAATGCATTTACAGGCAACTTCATTACCGCCAAGGCAGTGAAGGGGTTATATACCCGTGCCAGGCTTATTGCGGGTAGCGGGGGTGGGTGAAGGTGGTATTTGGCCCTGGGTGGGTGTTTAGGCCTTGCCAGGGGGTTGCGGGATGACTTAACCTCTTCTTTAACTTAGCGGTTAATACCGCTAAGGTAATGAAGGGGTTAACCCCTCCCGCTACCCCCCCCCCCCCACCCGGTAGGCCTAAACACCCATCCTTGGGGCCAATACCCCGTTCACCCACCCCCGCTACCCACAATAAACAAAAATACACATAACAGCCCCACTGGCCACCTCCTAGGTCCCTAATAAACCATTACAATATTCATAAAACCATTATTTTGTTTACACCCAGGATTATTACATGGGATTAGGGCTATGTTATTCAGTGAGGGGTTGTATGTTTGTATTCGTAGGGACAGGCAAGGCCGGAGCCAGATGGGGTTCTCCTGCCTCTGTCCTCCCTGTCTCCTGACCCTTCCTGTAGCCGGACAAAGAAGAAGAAGCAGGCACACGGTCTTACTCAAAGGAGGTTTAATATGCCATGAAGTCCAACGTTTCGGCAGTCAAGGTGAAGGCTACAAACACAAGAAACAGTCACAATATATACCACCCCCCTGATACTCACCCCTCCCCGCTCTGCCACATAACCAGGATGTTGACGCCCACCTGATGACGTCAGAGCTACCATATGGCGCCCCCTAGTGACGTCAGACGTCTAGGTCTAAATCCCTGGCAATACAGCATAGAGCTGTCTTGGAGGACTGCAGCCACAGCCACACCTCTCCCCAGACTGAACACTCCCCCATGATGACGTCAGCGTGACCCGGCAGTCAGGGGGGGGGGTAAGGGGGGGCGGGCGTGCACCAATCAAGACTGTACTCACAGGGCTGGACAAAGATGTATCCGTCGCCATGGGATCAGTTTCAGAGCAGGGAGGAGTGAGACACTCCTATAAATCACCCTGAAAGTGTAAATAAACCACACACCAAAATATTAATAAAGCATATGTGCACAAAACTAATACAGCAATATACTATTAAAACATGTGACTGTATACTGTACTGCTGATGACATCAGTATAATCCTGCAAAGTTACAGTGAAATTCCACATAAGAATATGCAGTACATCAGTATTTAGAACAACCAGGGGGGGGGGGAAGGGGAAGGGAGGATGGGGAAGGGGGAGGGAGGGAGGGGAAGGGGGAGGGAGGGAGGGGAAGGGGGAGGGAGGGAGGGGAAAAAAAGAAGGGGAAAAAAAACACACAAAAAGGATAATCTTCCCAATTGGTAAGTGCAGAGTCCATGGATGGTGCAAGATCAAATATGCCTGTAGAATGACAAAAAATTACCTTCTATTAAGGAAGCATTTTAAATTCTGTTGCTCATTAAGACCCATACCGTTGCTGGTATTTAAAGCATGTATCCAGAATGCTTCACGTCTCAATAAGAAAGTCTCCCTATCTGGAGTGCCTTGTCTAGGTGCTACTGTCTCAATACCCATGATGCGTAAAGAGGCAACATTATGATTGTGTTCCACACAGTGTTGCACAAGAATAGAGGGATCTGTACCTTTTCGAATTACACTTTTATGTTCAATGAACCTTGTTTTTAACATTCTTATGGTCTTACCCACATAAAGAAGACCACATGGACACTTTATTACGTACACTACATATTCAGATCTACATGTGATTTTATTTTTGATTTTTATGATCCTCCCGCTTTGGGGGTGACTGAATTGACTACCGGTAGTCAGACTGTTACAGACCGAGCAGCTCATGCATCTAAAGTTACCCGGTCTGCCACCCTCCAGAAAATGAGGAGTTCTGTAGTTACCCTCATTATCTGCATGTATCAGGCTATCCGCCAGATTTCTCCCTCTTTTGAATGCCACCATTGGTGGTACACAGCAACTTTCACATAATATAACATCATTTTGCAGAATATGCCAGTGTTTAAGAATGGTAGATTTAATAAAACCACCAGCTTGACTGTATATAGTGGTAAATACAAGCCCGTCCTCCTTCTTATTTTTGGTAGCACTTACCTCTTTATCCAGTGCCCGGTCTAACACAGCAGGAGGATATACGCAGGAAGATATCCCCTAGCCAGGAATCTACCACGTAGTTCTCCAATAGCTGGTTAAATATGATCCTTCCTGCTCGTGATTTTGCAGACCTGGACTTTCTGTGAAAAAGGTAATGCATCAATAAGAGAAGGAGGATGATGGCTATCTGCCCTTAAAATTGCATTTCTGTCTGTATCCTTTCTAAAAAAGATCAGTATGTAACTCCCCATTAGTCTGTGTAATGAGGACATCTAAAAAAGAGAGTTGCTGTGTACTCCATGTATTAGTGAGGAGGACCGGTGAATGGAGACCATTAAGATACTCAAAAAAAGATAACAGCTGATCCTCCGTACCTGTCCAGATGAAAAACATCATCAATATATCTGTAATAGCTTTTAATATGCACTAAAAAGTCTGATTTGTAGATGTACACTGGCGACACACTTTATTCGAGCTCGGCTAGTCCCACGAATTCGGGTATACCCGGGTGTATTGAGGTTTGTGACTGTTTTCTGCCCGAGTGCATTGAGGTATTTTCCAGGCAGGGATTGAAGCATTTTATTCCCGCTGGCTGCAATACTGCACAGTATACTGTATATATATATATACTGCATTACAATTCATGAATTTATGCCATCTGGTAGACACGCGAAGCATTGCAGCCTGTTAAATCCTAATCATTATCATTTAACAGATCAGCCGCCCGTCAGCCAGGCATGAACCCAGGCTGGGAAGGCAAACACAACGGGGCATGTCAGAGGTGAGGAGCGGCGCATTCCAGGTATCTGCCAGGTACATACTGGGTATTTGCTCGAATAAAATGTGTCGGTGCAGTACTGCTCTTCGAAATGTGTCATGTATATGTTGGCGTAAGCAGGGGCCATATTACTGCCCATTGCTGTCCCCTTAATCTGCAGGAAGAAATCACTCTCAAATCTAAAATAATTTTTATAGAGAATGAAATGTAAAATGAGCATAATGTATTCAATTGGAACAGTATCACTATAATGGCGAATGAGGGCGGCCTTGATTATCTCAAGACCTTCAACATGGGGGATTATTGTATAAAGGCTAGACACATCTAAACTAACCAGAATATGATTAGTCCCATCACCAGGTGAGTTTTTTAATTTGTCAAAAAAATCAAACGTGTCTTTGATGTATGAGTTGGCTGTCTGTGCTATAGGTTGTAGAAATGTGTCTACAAATTTTGCAAGGGGTTGATTTAATGAATTAATAGCAGCTATAATAGGCCGCCCCGGGGGATTGTTTAAATTCTTGTGTATTTTGGGCAAGGTATAGAAAATAGGGCATTTAGGATGCAACATAGTTAGAAACTCAGATTCAGGCTCTGTTATCCACCGGTTATTAACCCCCATTTGGATAATTTCCTTAATTTCTCTCGCATAGTTAAAGATAGGGTCCCTATCCCATTTAATGTAGCAGTTACTGTCACTCAGTTGTCTGATGGTTTCAGCCTTATAATCTGAGTAATTCTGCACTACTAGGGCACCCCCCTTGTCCGCACGCTTAATAATAATCTCATTATTATTAGTCAACATTTTTAATGCTTCCTTTTCCTGAACAGACATATTGTATGTAGCCCTATGTTTTTTTTTTTGTACCTTGCAATGTCCCCCTTAACCAATCGTATATATGTGCTGACTGATTGATTTTTAAATGGCGGGACAAAAGTGGATTTGAGCTTGCACATTTTGGTACCTTGATAAGAAGCCGAATTATCTGTCCCTTGCTGGTCAGTGGCCAAATTAACTGTCCCTTGTTGTTCATAGGAGGATTACCTGTCCCTGGTTGGATATTGGAATGCACCGATTCTGTAGACCTGTTAGAAAAAAATGATTTAAGGTTTAATACACGTTCGAATTTAAATAGGTCAACCTCCAAATCAAAATCATTAAACAATGTAGTAGGTACATATGAGGGCCCCCTAGCTAAGACAGACATTTCACATTGATTAAGAGTGTAATCAGACAGATTAACAACCACGGTGTCCATACTCATTTCTGCTCCGTTGTACGTAGGGGATAGGGTGATCTTCCCTTTCCCCTGGCCCCCGCGTCTAATTTTCCTTTCTCCTTGTCCTTGGATTGGCCTAAAAAAGGGGCCGGACTTTGGCCTCTCTGACGTTCTGTTGAGGAATGGGCTTCAGAGTCACTGGTGTGGACTTCTTGGACTCCCTGGGGTGCTCTCCCTCTTTGGTTCTTGCGTTGTTTGGGGTCTTGCTTCAGCCACGGGTATACTCTTCCATCTTTATAGTCATTAACAACTTTTTTGAATTTCAACTTCTTAAAGTGAATAAGATCACTTTTAATTTTTTTCCAGCTTGATCTTAAGACTATCCAATGATTGTACAACGTCCGTACCAGGCCTAGACTGTTCAATGAGGATTTCCACTTTGAGTATATCCTTCCTTGTGTGGCTAAGTTGTTCCCCCACCTCCTCAATAACCAAAATATTCAAGTCCAAAGAGGCCCTATTAAAGCTGCAGTTTAGTCTTTTTTTTATTTTATTTATTTTTGTACTTCAATAGTTTCATGTGTGCAATCTCTAATTACCTAAAGAACTGTATAGCTGCAGGTCAATTCGTTCTCCATGTATTGATAGGCGAAATTTGGTGACATAATTAGTGAAGGGATCTGTTTTTCTTCTGCTTCTGTCTCTCAGTGGAAGCTCATGAATATTCATGAGCACTCCTGCATTGACATGTGCTAGAGGGAGGGCAGGGCTGACAAAGGGGTGTGCCAGGGCTTGTGACAGGACATGAAGGGGCAGTGCCTTAGCAAATGGCTGTTAAAATAGAATACAAGAAAATTGGTCTTTCAAAGTTGTTTTTTTAAAAACAGAAAATGCTAAAAGTATTTTTTCTTACTACAGAACTGATTTATTAAAAAAAAACACACATGCAGGATATTGACGGAACTGCAGCTTTAAAGCATTGTCCTGCATACAGATCAGAGGCGAAGAATGGATATGGATATCCGATGTGAAGTCGGAAATAAGACCGAGAACAATACCGAAAAGACCGTTTCGAGTGATGAAATAGCCGTCACTGTGTAACTCTTCCAATTACCTGCAACTTCATGCAAAGAAATAGCAATGCTTGTTTTTAACGTGTTAGCGCCAAGGGGGAATTCAACTGCTGAGAGGTTAAGGGAGTTACTCACCAAACTCAGCGACGCTTCTGTGTCTCTGTGATAACTCCCCCAGGACATGCCTGGAAACCAGAGGTAACTCAATGTATTTTTGATAAATAGAAACTTGACCTCGGAGACTGTGAGACCCCCTCTCCTTCCCCCCCTTCCCTTGGCTTCCCAAACCCCACCATAACCAATACACAAATAACCACAAACACGAGGTCTGGCGGCCGCTGCTTTTTAGTAAAACTTCTATTAACCTAATTAGTGCCAACCCCCTGCCAGAGTGCTTGCTCATTGGGTAAAGGCCAAAGGTACCCGATCCAATGGCCCGTTACTCCCCCCTAGCCGGGCCCCGCCTGTCTGGCGAGAATGGGCCCAGGAACGCACGTGTAAATGAGCCGCGCCCTCTCACCACTCCCAGCCACCTTTTATTTTATTTCTGTTATTCATTTTCATTGTTTATTTATTCTTTTTTTCCTTTTAAACACGTACAACCAACATATTTACCAGTATTCACAATAAAGGGCAGGGTGGGCGGGACTCCCATGGCAGGGCGTAGACTGACCCCGCGCCTCTGTCTAATTCTAACCTCCCTGGCCCTTCCCCCGGCTGTGTCACATCACTGCCAGAGGGGGGGGAAGGCCAGGGGGGACGTAGTCCACACTCACAGGTAAGGGAGAGCCTAGTCCCTCTGGTCATAGCGCCCGGTCACCGAGGGCTCAAGACTACTTTTCTGGGTTATTTTGAAACGAGCTACACTGGGGAATATTTAGGGGTCTCCCCAAACAAAGAGAGAACATTTAGGGGTCTCTCCAGAGACAGAGAACCCCACACACTTAGATCTGAGGTTTGTGCCCCTATTAGGCCTGGGCCTATTAGTAAGTTCAAGCTCGCTGAGGTGGGCTGAGCCACGCTGAGCAGATGCACAAACCCCCTGCATCTGTCATCAGCGCGGCTATAGTTTCCCCCTCCGCATGCGTGCTCATGCGTGCAGAGGCTCAGAAACTTTGCCGAGACAGGCAAGTTTCAAATTTGCCGCTCGGGGAAGCGAAGAAGCGGTCACGTGACCGCTCCCATCCAATGGGAGCGGGGACTAGCCCCGCTTCCCGCTCCGCCTCCTGACACGCCTCCGCTCTGCCTCTGCTCCGTCTCCACCCGCCCCCAGAGCGCGCTCACTGCCTCGCCTGCAAGGACAGAAAAAAACACCATTTTCAGCAGGCGAGGCAGAGCAGGAGCGCGGCTCAGTGCGGCTGAACCCTCTATGTCTCAGGCCTTACATGGGGGGGGGGAGAGAAATACATAGAAACAAAAATAAGGAGGGACAGAGATAAATAAAAGAGATAAGATTAAAGGGGGAGAGAGAGACTGACAGGAGAGGGAAAGGAAAGGCAGAGAGTAGGGAGACTTCTCACCCAAGGTGATGAAACAGCTGTGACACATGGACACCTTCTCTGGGAAACCTTCCACTACCCATGTGACATTACACCTCCACCGTAGGGGGTCCTGCGTCTGGGGAGTGTGTGTGTAAAGGATCCTGGGGAGGGACGTATAATGGAGTTCTGGGGAGGGGTATATAATGGGTACTGGGCCTGGTGAGGTGGGTATAACGGGTACTGGGCCTGGTGAGGTGGGTATAACGGGTACTGGGCCTGGTGAGGTGGGTATAACGGGTACTGGGCCTGGGAAGGGGCGTATAACAGGGTACTGGGCCTGGGGAGGGGCGTATAACAGGGTACTGGGCCTGGGGAGGGGTGTATAACAGGGTACTGGGCCTGGGGAGGGGTATATAACAGGGTACTGGGCCCGGGGAGGGGTGTATAACAGGGTACTGGGCCTGGGGAGGGGTATATAACAGGGTACTGGGCTTGGGGAGGGGTGTATAACAGGGTACTGGGCCTGGAGAGGGGTGTATAACAGGGTACTGGGCCTTGGGAGGTGTGTATAACAGGGTTTTGGGCCTGGGGAGGGGTGTATAACAGGGTATTGGGCCTGGGGAGGGGTGTATAACTGGGTACTGGGCCTGGGGAGGTGGGTATAACGGGTATTTGCCCTGTGGAGGGCGGTATAACGTGGTATTGGGGAGGGGGTATAGGTGGCACAGGAGCTCTTGCGATACAGAGTATCACTGTCCCTGGTTACAAACACTTCATGTCTCCTGCAGATCAGGACACGCACGAAGGTGGAGCCCTTCGTGCCACCAGACGACGAGGCGGGCTACGAGGCGGACGATGAGGCATACGACAAAGCGGGCGTCAAGTGGTGCGAAGAGGTGGGCTACAAGGCGGCCGATGAGGCAGACGACGAAGCGGATGTTAAGTCTGGCGACGAGGTGGGCCATGGCGAAGGAGAATACAAGAGGTGTGGACGGATCTGCTGCTTCACCTTTTTTAGGTGGAGAAGAAGCCAGGAGCAGGTAGCAGAGGAGCCAGGGCGTAGATACAGGGGTATTCTAGGGGCCCTGAGAAGTTGGTTTGACCGCAGGAGAGGCAGATAAGATCAGGAAGGCTGCGGGAGGGGCAGGTACTAGAGGGAGATAGGGATATTGGGCGTGAGAGGGTGAGAGAGAACAAGGAGCAGGGCCGGAGCACGGGTTTCATGCGCCCGAGGCAAAACTTAAAATTTGTGCCCCAGTTGTATAAAAAATAATAAGATAAATAAAATAATAAAATAAACAGTGGCGTAGCTATCGAGGCGGCAGGGGGTGCGACCGCACCCCAGCGCAACGCAAAATAAAAATAAAAGGGCGCCAAAATACTGGATAAAAAAATAAAAATAATTTTCAAAACAAAAAGATAAATAAATTAAAAATAATAAGAGGAAAAAATAATAATGATTATTAATGCGCCCCTAGGAGCTCTGCGCGCTAGGTGACCGCCTAATGGCCGGCCGGCCCTGCGAGGTATGCGGGAGGAAAAGGGGTGAATGGGATAGATATGCAGGCGGATGGGGGAGCAGGTGAGTTATACACAGGGGCACAAGGGCCCCATCACCCGCATCTCTATATACCGAGTGTGCCCCTGTGTATAACAACGCTGATCTGTGCTGCTCCATCTGATCTCACTGCGCAGTGATCCAGGGACCCTATGATCGCGATTTAATGGGGTCAGGAAGGAATTTTTTCCCCCATTGCACAGCAGGGGTTATGTTTCGCCTTCCTCTGGATCACAGCAACAAACTGCCCTTTGTGCATGAATTATCAGTGAAATCTTTATACACCCTGCATTGGTCTTCACCCCTTCGCTGCCGGAGGGGCCTGCAGTGCATTGCTCTGCGTGTTACTATATCGCTCTGCAATGTGCTGCAGGCCCCTCCCAGCAAAGAGATTAATTATTTAAATAAAATACTCTCTTTAATCAAACCTATGTGTAGTGTCTTTTCTATCCGTTGTATCTATTGCTAACAGCTCAGTGATTCTTACCCAGGACGCTGCACTAGTGTCACGCTGCCAAGCCCGGGTGTGAGGGAGATTTATAGGGTCACATATACACTTCTGCCAAAACACAAGTGCAAGATCTGTCATATCTTTTATTACACAAAACGGTTTCTAAAAAGGTAAAAAGAACATACATGGGATTCTGCTACAAATATCTCTTTAATTACAAACCAATTTGCAAATCATTCAGATTAAAGTCGAGCGAAAAGAAAGGGTTAAGTATCTCATGTACAGTATATGCAGTGTAGGCTGTTCTGCAGCATTACATGCAGGGGGCAAAGGTTAGGAGATATAAGTAATGCTGATCTCAGAGCTGACCGGCTGACCTGCTCTACTGGCTGACCGGCTGACCTGCTCTACCGGCTGACCTGCTCTACTGGCTGACCTGCTCTACTGGCTGACCGGCTGACCTGCTCTACAGGCTGACCTGCTCTACTGGCTTACCAGCTGACCTGCTCTACTGGCTGACCGGCTGACCTGCTCTACTGGCTGACCGACTGACCTGCTCTACCGGCTGACTGGCTTCCCTTCTTTCAGCTAAATGACCTGAATTGTGGCCCCTGTATCTCCCAATTAAAGCTGCAGTTCAGGCAATATCCTCCATGTGGTTTTTTTTAATAAATCAGTTCTGTATTAAGAAAAAATACTTTTAGCATTTTCTGTTTTAAAAAAAAACAACTTTGAAAGACCAATTTTCTTGTATTCTAGTTTAACAGCCATTTGCTAAGGCACTGCCCCTTCATGTCCTGTCACAAGCCCTGGCACACCCCTTTGTCAGCCCTGCCCTCCCTCTAGCACATATCAGTGCAGGAGTGCTCATGAATATTCATGAGCTTCCACTGAGTGACAGAAGCAGAAGAGAAACAGATCCCTTCACTAATTATGTCACCAAATTTCGCCTATCAATACATGGAGAACGAATTGACCTGCAGCTATACAGTTCTTTAGGTAATTAGAGATTGCCCACATGAAACTATTAAAGTAAAAAAATAAATAAAATGAAAAAAAAAGACTGAACTGCAGCTTTAAACGTTTTATTGGCGTATTCTTGTTTGACTCGTTCTATACAGACATTTTCTATATATTCATTGTGGGATTTGATAACATCTGTAAAATCTCTCAGAATATCACATTCTGTACGTTTGTGCTGAAGATTTTTCCATTCTCAATTTACTTAATATTAGTTTTTGGCATCAATTATTTATATCGAGTCCAAAATACCTTTATACAGAATGCTGTTCCCCTTAGCCCACAAATGCTGCTTCATTAAAGCCCATGGGTGGCACTTGATGCATTCTCAAACTTTTAGGCAACATCCCTAATTTCCAAAAGTGGGATTAAATCTGTGCATATTTAAATGGTTAATTTTTCCATTTTTCCATTGTGACAAAATATAAATTTTCTCACTCAGACTCCTAAATCCCTCCCCAAATATATCCGTTTCACATAAAAGTGTGTGCGCTTCTCCTTCCGCCTAACTGGCACGTCGTCCTTACGGGCGCCACTCCTTGCAACTCCACGCTGCCCTCCAGTGGCAAAAGAAATAAGATACATTTACTATACTCGTCTGGCAGCTGCTCCCGTATAAGGTGGGTAACTCTGTATTAGGGGTCTTGGTAGACTAAATCTTATACTTATGTCGGATAGATGAGGAATTAATATTCCTAACGGGTTATTGTGAGAGGCCTTAGATCTTATCCTATATGCACGCAGCCCTCGCCTCTCTGACCTTGAACACGTACTTCAATCTGATTTTTGAGACTTGAAACTGGATTTCCCAAAACAAACTGATTTTAAACACTGACAAGACTGTAACAATGGTATTTGGGACCAGAGCTAAATTGCTAAAGCTACCAATGACAGAGCTTCAGATAAAAACCAGCTCTAAAACCATCCTAGCCCCTGTTACTTGTTTGAAATATCTGGGCATTCAACTCCCATTTAACATTTGGGTTGCACATTGATACCCTGACATCCAAATCCTATGCCAAACTAGGTGTACTTTAAAGGAACAAATCCTCCCTAAGGCCCTCATGCAGTAAGCAGCGATAAGCCACTTATCACCAGCATATCGTCAAAAAAGCCACACTAATACACACACACATACACACAGATACAGACACACTGATACACACACACACACACACACACACTAATACACACACACACACACTGATTCACACACACACACACACACACACACACACACACACACACACACACACACACACACACACACACACACACACACACACACACACACACACACTGAAACACACACACACACTGAAACACACACACACACACACACACTGATACACACATACACACACACTGATACACACACTGATACACACACACTGACACACACACACACACACACACACAGATACACACACACACACACACACAGATACACACACACACAGATACACAAACACACAGAGATACACACACACACACACACACACACACATACACACACACACACACACACACACACACAGATACACATACACACACACACACACAGATACACACACACACACACAGATACACACACACACACACACACACACAGACACACTGATACACACACACACACACCCACTGATACACACACACACACACCCACTGATACACACCCACTGATACACACACACACACACACACACACACACACACACACACACACTGATACACACACACACACTAATACACCCACACCCACACACACCCACCCACTGATTCACACACACACACACACACTGAAACACAAACACACACACACTGATACACACACACACACTGAAACACACACACACACACACACTGATACACACACACACACACACACACACACACACTGATACACACACACACACTGAAACACACACACACACTGATACACACACACACACTGATACACACACACACACACACACACACACACACACACACACACACACACACACACACTGATACACACACACACACTGATACACACACACTGATACACACACACACAATGATACACACAGAGATACACCCCGCCTCCCCCTGCACCGCCTGCGACCGCTGCCCGCCCCCGAGCCCATCTCTCACACCAAGGGGACGGGGGGGAAGTGAGCGCCGGGGAGCAAAGCTGTGAGCGACGGGGGACAAAGCTGTGAGCGCCAGGGGGGCAAAGGTGGGAGCGCCGGGGGGCAAAGCTGCGAGCGCCAGGGGGACAAAGCTGTGAGCGCCGGGGGGGCAAAGGTGGGAGCGCCGGGGGGCAAGGCTGTGAGCGCCGGGGGGGGACAAAGGTGGGAGCGCCGGGGGGCAAAGTTGGGAGTGCCGATGGGGCAAAGGTGGGAGCGCCGGGGGGCAAAGGTGGGAGCGCCGGGGGGCAAAGGTGGGAGCGCCGATGGGGCAATGATGGGAGCGCCGATGGGGCAATGGTGGGAGCGCCGGGGGGGCAAAGGTACAAAGTGGTACAAAGGTAGGCGCACCCCCGCTACCACCTCCTATTACCCCCCCTGGCTGGGACCCGGGACAGAAAGGGGACACTGACCGCGAACAGAGGAGCCGGGAGCGGGAAGACACTTGTGCTCTGCACAAAGCGGAAGTCCCGCCCCCGGCTTCCTCTGACCTGCCTGCAACCAATCCCCTGCGGGCCGGCCGGCATTCTAAGTCCCGCCCCCGGCATCATCATTCATCCAATCCCATGCGGGCCGGCCGGCATTCTAAGTCCCGCCCCCGGCATTCTCCTTCATTCAGTCTCCCCGGCAGCATTCACACACACACATAGAAAATACTTACCGGCCGCCGCATTCTCCTCACCGCCGCTGCCCCGCAATACCGGGACCAGGGACAAAAACCGGGACATAACCAGGACGGAGCTAAAATCGGGACAGGGCAGAAAAAAACGGGACTGTCCCGGCAAAACCGGGACGAATGGTCACCCTACTTACAGACTATTCACTTGAGTGGACCATAAAGTGTCTTATAGAGGGAACTCTAAGGTGTCTTAAGATGCATTAAGATATATTATGTATGTAAATATTTATTTATATAGCGCTTTATAAGAGAGGCAATACAGTACAGAGAATTGTAGTACAATAAGTGCAACAAACAAAATCAGACAATAGGAAAGGAAATCCCTGGCCTGCAGAGCTTACAGTCTTAATGCTAGATCCATATAACTCTGTTGTGTTTACGCTAATAACGGGACATTCCTGAAATTGGTACCTGACCCTGTGTGGTAGGCAGAGACACAGGGGCAGTGCCTGCCAATATCATAAAGAGCAGTGCACTTCCTATTTAGTAGAAGTGTGTGTCAGAGTTAAGAGTTCAGTCCAGAGTTAGAGTCTGCTGAGTCTGTCACCTGGCTGGCCCAGGGTGACAGAGAGAGCCTATATCAATTGGCCGTTGGAGAAGGGGAGCCATCAGCCTCTGAGTAGAGCTGATGCAACCTTAGTTAGGGAGGTGGACCAATTCCTCTCACCCTGTTTAGGGGGCGAGGGAAGAGCTAGCCCCACCCTGGGTGCCCTTGACCTGGGGTGGTGGCAGGGACACAGAGACCATCCTGAGGGAGAGCAGTCCTGTGTGGAGGAAGACACCCTGTACCTGATTGACAGTCTTGTTGCTGCTATTCTGCTGCTGTGAATAAAGAGCTGCGGCTGCTTTTAAAGATATACAGTGTGAGACTGGAATCTCTCATCCCCGAGGGGGGGGGGGGGGGACTCTCTGGAAGGATTCCACCCGTATTCCTGGGGCTCAGAGATGGAGGCGCTGCACCATTACATACATACAGCTAAACCCCGTTATAACGCGGTCCTCGGGGTCCACCCCGAGACCACCGCGTTAGTAACGGGGTCGCGCTAATTTAAAAAAAAAAAAAATGGCCGCCGCATCAGCGCATATTCATCCCGCGGGACAGGAGATGGGAGCGGGGATGACCCTCTGGTCCCCGCTTCCCCCTGTCACCGCGGGACAGGAGATGGGAGCGGGGATGTCCCTCCGGTCCCCGCTTCCCCCTGTCACCGCGTGACAGGCCGCGGGATGGGAGGGGGGATGCCCCTCCGGTCCCCGCTTCAGGAGGAGCAGAGGGAACTGGCAGGGAACATCCACACCTCACGAGCCGCACGGCGCATGCGCATGCGCACGGCGAACGTGAGGGGTGCCTAAAGTGATCGCTGTCGGGATGTGCTGCTTTGGAGACAGGTAAGCACAGTCTCCGGAAGACCGCTAACCCCCCCCCCCCGCCGCAGCACAGGGCCCTCGCGCAGCAGTACAGGGCCCGCCGTAGCGCAGGGTCGTCCTGCCACTCAGCCGCAGCGCAGGGCCCCGCCACCCCCCCACAGCATAATGACGTCCCATCCCCCGCCCCGGGCCGTAACACCAGCCTAGAGGGGAGGGGGACACACCGGACGCTCGGACACCCTTACCCCTGGCTGTGAGGGGGTTAATGTTGAAGAGGCACCACAGAGGTTGGGTTACCTTGCTGTGTGTGTGTGTGTGAGCAGTGTGCAGTGTGTGTCAGTGTGAGCAATGAGCAGTGTGTCAGTGTGTGCAGTGTGAGCAATGAGCAGTGTCTGTGCAGTGTGTGTCAGTGTGAGCAGTGTGTGCAGTGTGCAGTGTGCAGTGTGCAGTGTGTGACAGTGTGAGCAGTGTGTGTGCAGTGTCAGTGTGAGCAGTGTGTGTGCAGTGTGAGCAATGAGCAGTGTGTGTGCAGTGAGTGTGTGCATTTTTTTTAAAAACGGGAGCCACGGGAAAACCGCGTTATAACCGAATCGCGGTATAGCGAGGCGCGTTATAACGGGGTTTAGCTGTAGTTACATAGTTACATAATAGATGAGGTTGAAAAAAGACGTACGTCCATCAAGTTCAACCTATGCTAAATTCAGACAACAGATACTTTATTCTATATCTATACTTACTTATTGATCCAGAGGAAGGCAAACAAAAAACCCCATTAAGGGGAAAAATTAATTCCTTCCTGACTCCAAGAATTGGCAATCGGATTAATCCCTGGATCAACATCCTTCCCATATATACTTATTTGGTATATCCCTGTATACCTGTCCCATCTAAAAAGATGTCCAACCTTTTTTTGAACAAATCTATTGTATCTGCCATCACAGTCTCCATGGGTAATGAGTTCCACATTTTAACTGCCCTTACTGTAAAGAACCCTATCCTTTGTTGCTGGTGAAATTTCCTTTCCTCCAACCTTAAGGGATGGCCCGAGTCCTTTGTACTGCCCATGGGATGAATAGTTCTTTTGAAAGCTCCTTGTATTGTCCCTGAATATATTTGTATATAGTTATCATATCCCCTCTTAGACGCCTCTTTTCTAATGTAAATAAATCCAATATAGCTAGCCTCTCCTCATAAGTTAGAATGTCCATCCCCTTTATTAATTTGGTGGCTCTTCTCTGCATTCTCTCTAGTTCCATAATGTCTTTTCTTAGGATTGGTGCCCAAAATTGTAGTCCATATTCAAGGTGTGGTCTTACTAATGCTTTGTAAAGGGGCATAATTATGTCTACTTCCCTTCCATCCATTGCCCGTTTGATGCAAGATAAGATCTTGTTTGCCTTTGCAGCTACTGCATGACATTGGGCACTATTGCTAAGCCTGCTGTCTACAAGCACTCCTAAATCCTTCTCCATCAAGGATTCCCCCAATATATCTCCATTTAATTTGTAAGTCGCCTTTTTATTCTTGCATCCCAAATGCATAACCTTATATTTATCTGTATTAAACCTCATTTGCCATTTACCTGCCCACGTTTCCAGTCTCTCCAAGTCCTTCTGAAGAGAAATTTCATCCTGCTCTGATGAGACGGAGGCATTCACCCCAGAAACCTGATCCTGTCATCCCCCATACAATCGCGGGAGACTCAGGCCCCCCTGTTGCCAGCAGGTATGCACCACACTCAGACACGTAGCCAGACCCTAGTACAGAGGAGGGGGGCCCGATCTGCGATTGGCCCAGGGAAGGGGGGCTACATTGGGAATCGATGTTATTTTTCTTCATATTAATGGGTATCCTCAAAGCTAATGATATGCCAAAATGACGTCCATTAGCAAAACTACAATTGTTTCTTCACTTTTTCTGCTTGATCAATAGGGTGACCAGATTTCGAAAATGAAAAACCGGGACACCTTAAAAAATAATTTATTAAACAAATTACATCACGTGACACCCCCCGTTGCCATGACAACAAGACACTCTGATGCCCCTGCAGTGTTAGTGTGTATAGAGGTGGGGGCTTTGCTTGGGCCCTTCAACTCTTACAGCCAGGGCATTATTGGCCAGGAATGCCCAGTTCGGAGGGGATTACTACTTCAAAATGTATTTGATTCGTAACAACATCAAAAAACTCTAATACCAATAACTAACAACCACAGACAATGATAATCTAAACCGTCAAATAAAATGTCTACGGCCCTTGTTCAAGCATGTTTGCGGTACTTACCAGATAAATCAGTGCCTGCAATCCACGACTGTATCCGCCTCTCCGAGCGTCTGAAAGCAATCCAGCGTTCCTGGTGTGTGGCTGAAGAGGTGAGGGACTCCCTCCTCTCAAACAGAAAAGAAGAGCAAAAAATAGAGTTGGAACATACCTATCATACAGGGATGAGAGAGAGACAGAGAATGAGAGAGAGACAGAGAATGAGAGAGAGACAGAGAATGAGAGAGAGACAGAGAATGAGAGACGGAGAATGAGAGAGAGACAGAGAATGAGAGAGAGACACAGAGAGAGAGAGACAGAGAATGAGATAGAGACAGAGAGAGGGACATAGGGAGAGAGAGACACAGAGAGAGAGAGAGAGACAGACAGAGAGAGAGAGAGAGAGAGAAAAGTAATGTACTGTATAACCATTATACCGTACCCCCTAGTATTCGTGTAATCATTGTCCCACACCCCCTTTTACTCACGCTTTGGCAATACTGAAATGTTCTTTTGACAGAGACACACAGAGAGAAACAGAGACACACAGAGAGAGACAGAGACACAGAGAGAGAGACAGAGACACAGAGAGACACACAGAGAGAGATAGAGACACACAGAGAGAGACAGAGACACACAGAGAGAGACAGAGACACAGAGAGAGAGAGAGAGAGAGAGACACGGGCCTATTTAAGTAAGCGTCGATAAGGCTGCGTCTATAGTATTTCAGACGGAGGGAAGGCACACACGCTGCAATACACTTGCTGAAGCCTGAGCTTTTTTATGGCTTTGCAGGGTATGCAGCGGGTGCGATTGGGGGCGTGGCAATAAATATTTGGAGGCGTGGCAATAACGTTCCGGCGTGGACGTCACTTCCCTACCTCACATCCCGATCCACCGGCATTTTTTCAGATGCAGCATCTGAAGCACTGTGCAGACAAGAAGAAAAATGCACACAATGCGCACCAGAGATTAAAATATAGTAAATTATTTATTAATAAAACAAGAAATAACCGAGGAGGATCCAACCCCACCTCAGTACTTTCTTCTCGTTGCTATTGCCACACTATACGTCCTGACGCCGGAAGGGAAGTTGGTACGCGACTAAGACGAGACACCGGATTTACAGAGTGGAACCACAACATACCACAGATTGCTGGAGGACCACACTGCGAGGGGCGCAGCCTATCGAGTTTCCCGGTCATCGTCCAAAGTCTGGAGCTGCGGATTGACCACCGGATTACCACGGAGCCCGAGCCTGTCTCACACAATGCTTTTACCAAACGGGCGTTTGTGAGTTTGCTATTTTTATCTTGTCCAGGAAATGAAATTGTTAAACCGAATTTACACATGGAGCGGGCGCTTTCTCTTCTTTTTTTTGTTTAGATATCTATCGAGGAGGTGGTTGTTTCCCTGAAGAGAGCTGCCAGGGCTCCAGAGGACGCCCGAATTGGATCCTTTTATGATTGAGTTATAACATAGCTATTAGAGCTAGGTTTCTGGACTTTTATTGTGTTTAGGCATAGTGTTTATTATTATTTTATTACAGCTACTTTTTAGTAATTGCACTGTTATTAATTCTGACCACTAATTCTCACTGCCATTATAATCTCTCTCTAGCCACAACCAAATTGCTATATCAGCTATATTATTTATTGGTTATACCAGGGGAGCACAAACTTTTGCAGCTCGCCCCCCTGCCGGTGCTCGCGCCCCCCCACCCTTACCTTGATGCGGCGTCATGTGACCTGCAGCGGCATTTGACGAGGGTGACGTCACATGACCCCGCGGCGTAATTTAACATACTGTGCTATATCTATGCACACACAGCTGTCTCTAGGCATAAAACACATCCACACCGGGGGAAGGACCAGCACAGATAACATTCCAAGAGACACTGTTTTTAAGTATACCTTTTGCTTGCTTCATTCATTGTAACATCGCCGGAAGAAGAGATCAGTGTATCTCGAAAGCTCGCACAAATAAAAGCATTTCGTTAGCCACAGAACGGTATCATCTATTTATTTTTTGATTATTGAAGCTCGGCTAACACGGTACTGATACCTCTATATATATATATATATTGCGCGCGCACACACACATATAACGTTTTATCCAACTTTTTCATTTATCATTTGTAGAGAAAATGAACAATGTCGCCAGAAGTGCTATTTTTCAAAAATAAGATACATTTACTATACTCGTCTGGCAACTGCTCCCGTATAAGGTGGGTAACTCTGTATTAGGGGTCTTGGTAGACTAAATTTTATACTTATGTCGGATAGATGAGGAATTAATATTCCTAACGGGTTATTGTGAGAGGCCTTAGATCTTATCCTATATGCACGCAGCCCTCGCCTCTCTGACCTTGAACACATACTTCAATCTGATTTTTGAGACTTGAAACTGGATTTCCCAAAACAAACTGATTTTAAACACTGACAAGACTGTAACAATGGTATTTGGGACCAGAGCTTAATTGCTAAAGCTACCAATGACAGAGCTTCAGATAAAAACCAGCTCTAAAACCATCCTAGCCCCTGTTACTTGTTTGAAATATCTGATCATTCAACTCCCATTTAACAATTGGGTTGCACATTGATACCCTGACATCCAAATCCTATGCCAAACTAGGTGTACTTTAAAGGAACAAATCCTCCCTAAGGCCCTCATGCAGTAAGCAGCAATAAGCCACTTATCACCAGCTTATCGCCAAAAAAGCCACACTGATACACACACACACACAGATACAGACACACTGATACACACACACACACCGCGCCCTGATGGCAGGGGTGGAGGCGTGGGGCTCCTGCTCTCCTCTGTCTGCCGTTACCGAACCCTTCCTATTCCCCCCTCTCTTGCTTTTCCCTCCTTTGAGGCTCACACTGTCCAGATCTTCTCTCCTCTCCCTGTTCATGTGGCGGTCATCTATCGCCCACCTACCTCTACTCATCCCCTTTCTGCCTTTCTCTCTCACTTTGAATCCTGGCTCTCTTTCTTTCTCTCCTCAGACTCCCCTGTTCTTCTCCTTGGGGACTTCAATTGCCACATTGATGACCCCTCTCTCTCTTGGGCTTCCCGCTTTCTTTCTCTTACCTCTTCTTTTGGCCTTCAACAGTGGACTGCAGCCAGCACCCACAAGGATGGCCACTACTTAGACCTGGTTTTCACTAAAAACTTCTCTCTCTCTGATTTCTCCATTTCCCCTTTTCCTCTCTCTGACCATCATCTCATCTCATTCTCTTTATCTCGCTTCTCCCCTTCTCCACCTCCATCTACCCCCCGGTTCTGCAGAAACCTGCGCTCTATTCACTTACCTGACTTTGAGTCCACTTTACACTCCTCCCTCTCCTCTCTCAGCTCTGCTACAGACCCTGACAACCTGGTCAGAAAGTACAACTCTGTCTTGTCCTCATCTCTTGATCTACATGCCCCGCTTTCTCTCTGCCGCCCTCGCCCTTCTAACCCTAGACCCTGGCTAAATTCCCACACGCGCATGCTGCGTTCCTCCACTCGTTCCTCTGAACACCTCTGGAGGAAGTCTCACACTCTCGCAGACTTCCTTCACTACAAATTTATGCTATCCTGTTTCAACTCTGCCCTCTCGCAAGCTAAACAAGCCTACTTTTCTGCACTAATCAACATGCACAAGTCTAACCCACGCCGACTGTTCTCTGTCTTTAATACTCTACTCAAACCACCCTCAGCTGCCTCTCCTTCCTCCACCTCCGCTCAGGACTTTGCAGACTATTTTAAGGAAAAGGTGGAATCCATACGGCAGAACATCCCCTCTGTTTCTTCCCCCCATCCTACACCTCTTCCTAACTCTCCTCCTGCCTTCCTTGAGTCTTTTTCCACTGTCTCAGAGGAGGATGTGCCGCTGTTGATCTCCTCTTCTCCCTCTACCACTTGCCCTCTTGACCCCATTCCCTCCCATCTCCTAAAACCTCTAGCTCCTACTATAATCCCTACGCTTACACACATTTTTAACTCCTCCCTCTGCTCTGGAACCTTTCCATCCTCCTTCAAACATGCAACAGTCATACCATTACTCAAAAACAGCAAGCTTGACCCTACCTGTCTTTCTAACTATCGACCTGTCTCCCTCCTGCCTTTTGCCTCTAAACTACTTGAACGTCTTGTATTCTCTCGCTTGCTCCATTTTCTCAACACTTATTCTCTCCTAGACCCTCTACAATCTGGCTTCCGCACTGCTCACTCCACGGAAACAACCCTCACTAAAATAACTGACGAGCTCCATGCTGCCAAAGACAGAGGTCATTACACTCTGCTCATATTACTCGACCTCTCTGCAGCATTTGACACCGTGGACCACCCTCTTCTCCTCCACATTCTCCATACTCTAGGTATTCGGAACAAAGCTCTATCCTGGATCTCATCCTACCTCTCCCATCGTACTTTTAGTGTCTCTTCTGCTAACACCTCCTCCTCCTCTATTGATCTCTCTGTGGGGGTACCCCAGGGCTCTGTCCTGGGACCTCTTCTCTTTTCTCTGTACACACTCTCTCTAGGTGACCTAATAACATCTTTTGGGTTTAATTATCACCTCTATGCCGACGACACACAAATATACTTTTCAACACCTGACCTTACACCTGCTGTACAAACCAAAGTTTCTGAATGTCTCTCTGCTATATCATCCTGGATGGCCCTCCGACGCCTTAAACTCAACATGGCTAAAACAGAGCTCCTCATACTTCCTCCCAAACCTGGCCCTACTACCTCCTTCCACATTACTGTTGGAACTACAATCATTCACCCAGTAGCCCAAGCACGCTGCCTCTGGGTCACGTTCGACTCCTCTCTCACACTCGCCCCTCACATTCAAAACATTTCTAAAACTTGTCGCTTTTTCCTCCGCAATATAACTAAGATACGCCCTTTCCTCTGTTGTTCGACTGCTAAAACTCTGACTCAGGCCCTCATTCTCTCCCGTCTTGATTACTGTAACCTCCTGCTGTCCGGCCTTCCTGCCTCTCACCTGTCTCCCCTACAATCTATCCTAAATGCTGCTGCCAGAATCACTCTACTCTTTCCTAGATCTGTCTCAGCATCTCCCCTCATGAAATCCCTCTCCTGGCTTCCGATCAAATCCCGCATCTCACACTCCATTCTTCTCCTCACTTTTAAAGCTTTACATTCTTCTGCCCCTCCTTACATCTCATCCCTAATTTCTCGGTATGCACCATCCAGACTCTTGCGTTCTTCTCAAGGATGTCTTCTTTCTACCCCCTTTGTATCTAAAGCCCTCTCCCGCCTTAAACCTTTTTCACTGACTGCCCCACATCTCTGGAATGCCCTTCCCCTCAGTACCCGACTAGCACCCTCTCTATCCACCTTTAAGACCCACCTTAAGACACACTTGCTTAAAGAAGCATATGAATAGCACTGTGGATATTATAAACACGATACATAATGCTTGACCCCCTGCAGACGCACTTACCAGAACTCCCTCCTACTGTCTCTGTATGTTCTCCCTACCTACCAATTAGACTGTAAGCTCCTCGGGGCAGGGACTCCTCTTCCGAAATGTTACTTTTATGTCTAAAGCACTTATTCCCATGATCTGTTATTTATATTATCTGTTATTTATTTGATTACCACATGTATTACTACTGTGAAGCGCTATGTACACTAATGGCGCTATATAAATAAAGACATACAATACAATAAACACACACACAGATACAGACACACTGATACACACACACACACACACACACACACACCCACTAATACACACACACACACACACACACACACACACACACACACACACACACACACACTGATTCACACACACACACACCCACTGATTCACACACACACAGACCCACTGATACACACACACACACACACACACACACACACACACACACACACACACTGATACACACACACACTGAAACACACACACACACTGAAACACACACACACACTGAAACACACACACACACACACACAGATACACAAACACACAGAGATACACATACACACACACACACACAAATACACACACACACACACACACACACACACACACACACAGATACACACACACACACACACTGATACACACACACACACACACACACACTGATACACATACACATACACACACACACACACACACACACACAGATACACACCCACACACACACCCACACACACCCACTGATTCACACACACACACACACACACACACACACACACACACACACACACACACACTGAAACACACACACACTGAAACACACACACACTGAAACACACACACACACACTGATACACACACACACACACACACAAAGCTGTGAGCGCCGGAGGGGCAAAGGTGGGAGCGCCGGGGGGCAAAGCTGTGAGCGCCGGGGGGGGGCAAAGGTGGGAGCGCCGGGGGGCAAAGGTGGGAGTGCCGATGGGGCAAAGGTGGGAGCGCCGGGGGGCAAAGGTGGGAGCGCCGGGGGGCAAAGGTGGGAGTGCCGATGGGGCAATGGTGGGAGAGCGCCGGGGGGGCAATGGTGGGAGCGCCAGGGGGGCAAAGGTACAAGGTGGTACAAAGGTAGGCGCACCCCCGCTACCACCTCCTATTACCCCCCCTGGCTGGGACCCGGGACAGAAAGGGGACACTCACTGCGAACAGAGGAGTCTGAAAGCAATCCAGCGTTCCTGGTGTGTGGCTGAAGAGGTGAGGGACTCCCTCCTCTCAAACGGAAAAGAAGAGCAAAAAATAGAGTTGGAACATACCTATCATACAGGGATGAGAGAGAGAGACAGAGAATGAGAGAGAGACAGAGAATGAGAGAGAGACAGAGAATGAGAGACAGAGAATGAGAGACAGAGAATGAGAGAGAGACAGAGAATGAGAGAGAGACACAGAGAGAGAGAGACAGAGAATGAGAGAGAGACAGAGAGAGGGACATAGGGAGAGAGAGACACAGAGAGAGAGAGACAGACACAGAGAGAGAGAGAGACAAAAGTAATGTACTGTGTAACCATTATACCGTACCCCCTAGTATTCGTGTAATCATTGTCCCACACCCCCTTTTACTCACGCTTTGGCAATACTGAAATGTTCTTTTGACAGAGACACACAGAGAGAAACAGAGACACACAGAGAGAGACAGAGACACAGAGAGAGAGACAGAGACACAGAGAGAGACAGAGACACACAGAGAGAGACAGAGACACACAGAGAGAGACAGAGACACAGAGAGAGAGAGACACGGGCCTATTTAGTAAGCGTCGATAAGGCTGCGTCTATAGTATTTCAGACGGAGGGAAGGCACACACGCTGCAATACACTTGCTGAAGCCTGAGCTTTTTTATGGCTTTGCAGGGTATGCAGCGGGTGCGATTGGGGGTGTGGCAATAAATATTTGGAGGCGTGGCAATAACGTTCCGGCGCGGACGTCACTTCCCTACCTCACATCCCGATCCACCGGCATTTTTTCAGATGCAGCATCTGAAGCACTGTGCAGACAAGAAGAAAAATGCACACAATGCGCACCAGAGATTAAAATATAGTAAATTATTTATTAATAAAACAAGAAATAACCGAGGAGGATCCAACCCCACCTCAGTACTTTCTTCTCGTTGCTATTGCCACACTATACGTCCTGACGCCGGAAGGGAAGTTGGTACGCGACCAAGACGAGACACCGGATTTACAGTGGAACCACAACATACCACAGATTGCTGGAGGACCACACTGCGAGGGGCGCAGCCTATCGAGTTTCCCGGTCATCGTCCAAAGTCTGGAGCTGCGGAGTGACCACCGGATTACCACGGAGCCCGAGCCTGTCTCACACAATGCTTTTACCAAACGGGCGTTTGTGAGTTTGCTATTTTTATCTTGTCCAGGAAATGAAATTGTTAAACCGAATTTACACATGGAGCGGGCGCTTTCTCTTCTTTTTGTTTAGATATCTATCGAGGAGGTGGTTGTTTCCCTGAAGAGAGCTGCCAGGGCTCCAGAGGACGCCCGAATTGGATCCTTTTATGATTGAGTTATAACATAGCTATTAGAGCTAGGTTTCTGGACTTTTATTGTGTTTAGGCATAGTGTTTATTATTATTTTATTACAGCTACTTTTTAGTAATTGCACTGTTATTAATTCTGACCACTAATTCTCACTGCCATTATAATCTCTCTCTAGCCACAACCAAATTGCTATATCAGCTATATTATTTATTGGTTATACCAGGGGAGCACAAACTTTTGCAGCTCGCCCCCCTGCCGGTGCTCGCGCCCCCCCACCTTACCTTGATGCGGCGTCATGTGACCTGCAGCGGCATTTGACGAGGGTGACGTCACATGACCCCGCAGCGTAATTTAACATACTGTGCTATATCTATGCACACACAGCTGTCTCTAGGCATAAAACACATCCACACCGGGGGAAGGACCAGCACAGATAACATTCCAAGAGACACTGTTTTTAAGTATACCTTTTGCTTGCTTCATTCATTGTAACATCGCCGGAAGAAGAGATCAGTGTATCTCGAAAGCTCGCACAAATAAAAGCATTTCGTTAGCCACAGAACGGTATCATCTATTTATTTTTTGATTATTGAAGCTCGGCTAACACGGTACTGATACCTCTATATATATATATTGCGCGCACACACACACATATAACGTTTTATCCAACTTTTTCATTTATCATTTGTAGAGAAAATGAACAATGTCGCCAGAAGTGCTATTTTTCAAAAATAAGATACATTTACTATACTCGTCTGGCAACTGCTCCCGTATAAGGTGGGTAACTCTGTATTAGGGGTCTTGGTAGACTAAATTTTATACTTATGTCGGATAGATGAGGAATTAATATTCCTAACGGGTTATTGTGAGAGGCCTTAGATCTTATCCTATATGCACGCAGCCCTCGCCTCTCTGACCTTGAACACATACTTCAATCTGATTTTTGAGACTTGAAACTGGATTTCCCAAAACAAACTGATTTTAAACACTGACAAGACTGTAACAATGGTATTTGGGACCAGAGCTTAATTGCTAAAGCTGCCAATGACAGAGCTTCAGATAAAAACCAGCTCTAAAACCATCCTAGCCCCTGTTACTTGTTTGAAATATCTGATCATTCAACTCCCATTTAACAATTGGGTTGCACATTGATACCCTGACATCCAAATCCTATGCCAAACTAGGTGTACTTTAAAGGAACAAATCCTCCCTAAGGCCCTCATGCAGTAAGCAGCGATAAGCCACTTATCACCAGCTTATCGCCAAAAAAGCCACACTGATACACACACACACACAGATACAGACACACTGATACACACACACACCGCGCCCTGATGGCAGGGGTGGAGGCGTGGGGCTCCTGCTCTCCTCTGTCTGCCGTTACCGAACCCTTCCTATTCCCCCCTCTCTTGCTTTTCCCTCCTTTGAGGCTCACACTGTCCAGATCTTCTCTCCTCTCCCTGTTCATGTGGCGGTCATCTATCGCCCACCTACCTCTACTCATCCCCTTTCTGCCTTTCTCTCTCACTTTGAATCCTGGCTCTCTTTCTTTCTCTCCTCAGACTCCCCTGTTCTTCTCCTTGGGGACTTCAATTGCCACATTGATGACCCCTCTCTCTCTTGGGCTTCCCGCTTTCTTTCTCTTACCTCTTCTTTTGGCCTTCAACAGTGGACTGCAGCCAGCACCCACAAGGATGGCCACTACTTAGACCTGGTTTTCACTAAAAACTTCTCTCTCTCTGATTTCTCCATTTCCCCTTTTCCTCTCTCTGACCATCATCTCATCTCATTCTCTTTATCTCGCTTCTCCCCTTCTCCACCTCCATCTACCCCCCGGTTCTGCAGAAACCTGCGCTCTATTCACTTACCTGACTTTGAGTCCACTTTACACTCCTCCCTCTCCTCTCTCAGCTCTGCTACAGACCCTGACAACCTGGTCAGAAAGTACAACTCTGTCTTGTCCTCATCTCTTGATCTACATGCCCCGCTTTCTCTCTGCCGCCCTCGCCCTTCTAACCCTAGACCCTGGCTAAATTCCCACACGCGCATGCTGCGTTCCTCCACTCGTTCCTCTGAACACCTCTGGAGGAAGTCTCACACTCTCGCAGACTTCCTTCACTACAAATTTATGCTATCCTGTTTCAACTCTGCCCTCTCGCAAGCTAAACAAGCCTACTTTTCTGCACTAATCAACATGCACAAGTCTAACCCACGCCGACTGTTCTCTGTCTTTGATACTCTACTCAAACCACCCTCAGCTGCCTCTCCTTCCTCCACCTCCGCTCAGGACTTTGCAGACTATTTTAAGGAAAAGGTGGAATCCATACGGCAGAACATCCCCTCTGTTTCTTCCCCCCATCCTACACCTCTTCCTAACTCTCCTCCTGCCTTCCTTGAGTCTTTTTCCACTGTCTCAGAGGAGGATGTGCCGCTGTTGATCTCCTCTTCTCCCTCTACCACTTGCCCTCTTGACCCCATTCCCTCCCATCTCCTAAAACCTCTAGCTCCTACTATAATCCCTACGCTTACACACATTTTTAACTCCTCCCTCTGCTCTGGAACCTTTCCATCCTCCTTCAAACATGCAACAGTCATACCATTACTCAAAAACAGCAAGCTTGACCCTACCTGTCTTTCTAACTATCGACCTGTCTCCCTCCTGCCTTTTGCCTCTAAACTACTTGAACGTCTTGTATTCTCTCGCTTGCTCCATTTTCTCAACACTTATTCTCTCCTAGACCCTCTACAATCTGGCTTCCGCACTGCTCACTCCACGGAAACAACCCTCACTAAAATAACTGACGACCTCCATGCTGCCAAAGACAGAGGTCATTACACTCTGCTCATATTACTCGACCTCTCTGCAGCATTTGACACCGTGGACCACCCTCTTCTCCTCCACATTCTCCATACTCTAGGTATTCGGAACAAAGCTCTATCCTGGATCTCATCCTACCTCTCCCATCGTACTTTTAGTGTCTCTTCTGCTAACACCTCCTCCTCCTCTATTGATCTCTCTGTGGGGGTACCCCAGGGCTCTGTCCTGGGACCTCTTCTCTTTTCTCTGTACACACTCTCTCTAGGTGACCTAATAACATCTTTTGGGTTTAATTATCACCTCTATGCCGACGACACACATATATACTTTTCAACACCTGACCTTACACCTGCTGTACAAACCAAAGTTTCTGAATGTCTCTCTGCTATATCATCCTGGATATACCTCCGACGCCTTAAACTCAACATGGCTAAAACAGAGCTCCTCATACTTCCTCCCAAACCTGGCCCTACTACCTCCTTCCACATTACTGTTGGAACTACAATCATTCACCCAGTAGCCCAAGCACGCTGCCTCTGGGTCACGTTCGACTCCTCTCTCACACTCGCCCCTCACATTCAAAACATTTCTAAAACTTGTCGCTTTTTCCTCCGCAATATAACTAAGATACGCCCTTTCCTCTGTTGTTCGACTGCTAAAACTCTGACTCAGGCCCTCATTCTCTCCCGTCTTGATTACTGTAACCTCCTGCTGTCCGGCCTTCCTGCCTCTCACCTGTCTCCCCTACAATCTATCCTAAATGCTGCTGCCAGAATCACTCTACTCTTTCCTAGATCTGTCTCAGCATCTCCCCTCATGAAATCCCTCTCCTGGCTTCCGATCAAATCCCGCATCTCACACTCCATTCTTCTCCTCACTTTTAGAGCTTTACATTCTTCTGCCCCTCCTTACATCTCATCCCTAATTTCTCGGTATGCACCATCCAGACTCTTGCGTTCTTCTCAAGGATGTCTTCTTTCTACCCCCTTTGTATCTAAAGCCCTCTCCCGCCTTAAACATTTTTCACTGACTGCCCCACATCTCTGGAATGCCCTTCCCCTCAGTACCCGACTAGCACCCTCTCTATCCACCTATAAGACCCACCTTAAGACACACTTGCTTAAAGAAGCATATGAATAGCACTGTGGATATTCTAAACACGATACATAATGCTTGACCCCCTGCAGACGCACTTACCAGAACTCCCTCCTACTGTCTCTGTACGTTCTCCCTACCTACCAATTAGACTGTAAGCTCCTCGGGGCAGGGACTCCTCTTCCGAAATGTTACTTTTATGTCTAAAGCACTTATTCCCATGATCTGTTATTTATATTATCTGTTATTTATTTGATTACCACATGTATTACTACTGTGAAGCGCTATGTACACTAATGGCGCTATATAAATAAAGACATACAATACAATACAATACAATACAGAGAATTATGCTTAAAGAAGCATATGAGTAGCACTGGATAATCATGGACACATGACACAAAGCTTGGCCCCCTGCAGACGCACTTACTAGTATTCCCTCCTACTGTCTCTGTACGTTCTCCCTACCTACCAATTAGATTGTAAGCTCCTCGGAGCAGGGACTCCTTCCTTAATGTTACTTTTACAGTATGTCTGAAGCACTTATTCCCATTATCTGTTATTTATATTTGTTATTTATATGACATGTATTACTACTGTGAAGCGCTATGTACATTTTATGGCGCTATACAAATAAAGACATACATACATACAATAAGTGCAACAAACAAAATCAGACAATAGGAAAGGAAATCCCTGGCCTGCAGAGCTTACAGTCTTAATGCTAGATCCATGGAACTCTGTTGTGTTTACGCTAATAACGGGACATTCCTGAAATTGGTACCTGACCCTGTGTGGTAGGCAGAGACACAGGGGCAGTGCCTGCCAATATCATAAAGAGCAGTGCACTTCCTATTTAGTAGAAGTGTGTGTCAGAGTTAAGAGTTCAGTCCAGAGTTAGAGTCTGCTGAGTCTGTCACCTGGCTGGCCCAGGGTGACAGAGAGAGCCTATATCAATTGGCCGTTGGAGAAGGGGAGCCATCAGCCTCTGAGTAGAGCTGATGCAACCTTAGTTAGGGAGGTGGACCAATTCCTCTCACCCTGTTTAGGGGGCGAGGGAAGAGCTAGCCCCACCCTGGGTGCCCTTGACCTGGGGTGGTGGCAGGGACACAGAGACCATCCTGAGGGAGAGCAGTCCTGTGTGGAGGAAGACACCCTGTACCTGATTGATAGTCTTGTTGCTGCTATTCTGCTGCTGTGAATAAAGAGCTGCGGCTGCTTTTAAAGATATACAGTGTGAGACTGGAATCTCTCATCCCCGAGGGGGGGGGGACTCTCTGGAAGGATTCCACCCGTATTCCTGGGGCTCAGAGATGGAGGCGCTGCACCATTACATACATAGTTACATAATAGATGAGGTTGAAAAAAGACGTACGTCCATCAAGTTCAACCTATGCTAAATTCAGACAACAGATACTTAATTCTATATCTATACTTACTTATTGATCCAGAGGAAGGCAAACAAAAAACCCCATTAAGGGGAAAAATTAATTCCTTCCTGACTCCAAGAATTGGCAATCGGATTAATCCCTGGATCAACATCCTTCCCATATATACTTATTTGGTATATCCCTGTATACCTGTCCCATCTAAAAAGATGTCCAACCTTTTTTTGAACAAATCTATTGTATCTGCCATCACAGTCTCCATGGGTAATGAGTTCCACATTTTAACTGCCCTTACTGTAAAGAACCCTTTCCTTTGTTGCTGGTGAAATTTCCTTTCCTCCAACCTTAAGGGATGGCCCCGAGTCCTTTGTACTGCCCGTGGGATGAATAGTTCTTTTGAAAGCTCCTTGTATTGTCCCTGAATATATTTGTATATAGTTATCATATCCCCTCTTAGACGCCTCTTTTCTAATGTAAATAAATCCAATATAGCTAGCCTCTCCTCATAAGTTAGAATGTCCATCCCCTTTATTAATTTGGTGGCTCTTCTCTGCACTCTCTCTAGTTCCATAATGTCTTTTCTTAGGATTGGTGCCCAAAATTGTACTCCATATTCAAGGTGTGGTCTTACTAATGCTTTGTAAAGGGGCATAATTATGTCTACTTCCCTTCCATCCATTGCCCGTTTGATGCAAGATAAGATCTTGTTTGCCTTTGCAGCTACTGCATGACATTGGGCACTATTGCTAAGCCTGCTGTCTACAAGCACCCCTAAATCCTTCTCCATCAAGGATTCCCCCAATATATCTCCATTTAATTTGTAAGTCGCCTTTTTATTCTTGCATCCCAAATGCATAACCTTATATTTATCTGTATTAAACCTCATTTGCCATTTACCTGCCCACGTTTCCAGTCTCTCCAAGTCCTTCAGAAGAGAAATTTCACCCCAGAAACCTGATCCTGTCATCCCCCATACCATCGCGGGAGACTCAGGCCCCCCTGATGCCAGCAGGTATGCACCACACTCAGACACGTAGCCAGACCCTAGTACAGAGGAGGGGGGCCCGATCTGCGATTGGCCCAGGGAAGGGGGGCTACATTGGGAATCGATGTTATTTTTCTTCATATTAATGGGTATCCTCAAAGCTAATGATATGCCAAAATGACGTCCATTAGCAAAACTACAATTGTTTCTTCACTTTTTCTGCTTGATCAATAAGGTGACCAGATTTCGAAAATGAAAAACCGGGACACCTTAAAAAATAATTTATTAAACAAATCACATCACGTGACACCCCCCGTTGCCATGACAACAAGACACTCTGATGCCCCTGCAGTGTTAGTGTGTATAGAGGTGGGGGCTTTGCTTGGGCCCTTCAACTCTTACAGCCAGGGCATTATTGGCCAGGAATGCCCAGTTCGGAGGGGATTACTACTTCAAAATGTATTTGATTCGTAACAAAATCAAAAAACTCTAATACCAATAACTAACAACCACAGACAATGATAATCTAAACCATCAAATAAAATGTCTACGGCCCTTGTTCAAGCATGTTTGCGGTACTTACCAGATAAATCAGTGCCTGCAATCCACAACTGTATCCGCCTCTCCGAGCGTCTGAAAGCAATCCAGCGTTCCTGGTGTGTGGCTGAAGAGGTGAGGGACTCCCTCCTCTCAAACGGAAAAGAAGAGCAAAAAATAGAGTTGGAACATACCTATCATACAGGGATGAGAGAGAGAGACAGAGAATGAGAGAGAGACAGAGAATGAGAGAGAGACAGAGAATGAGAGACAGAGAATGAGAGACAGAGAATGAGAGAGACAGAGAATGAGAGAGAGACACAGAGAGAGACACAGAGAGAGAGAGAGACAGAGAATGAGAGAGAGACAGAGAGAGGGACATAGGGAGAGAGAGACACAGAGAGAGAGAGAGACAGACACAGAGAGAGAGAGAGACAAAAGTAATGTACTGTATAACCATTATACAGTACCGTACCCCCTAGTATTCGTGTAATCATTGTCCCACACCCCCTTTTACTCACGCTTTGGCAATACTGAAATGTTCTTTTGACAGAGACACACAGAGACACAGAGAGAAACAGAGACACACAGAGAGAGACAGAGACACAGAGAGAGAGACAGAGACACAGAGAGACACACACAGAGAGAGACAGAGACACACAGAGAGAGACAGAGACACACAGAGAGAGACAGAGACACACAGAGAGAGACAGAGACACAGAGAGAGAGAGAGACACGGGCCTATTTAGTAAGCGTCGATAAGGCTGCGTCTATAGTATTTCAGACGGAGGGAAGGCACACACGCTGCAATACACTTGCTGAAGCCTGAGCTTTTTTATGGCTTTGCAGGGTATGCAGCGGGTGCGATTGGGGGCGTGGCAATAAATATTTGGAGGCGTGGCAATAACGTTCCGGCGCGGACGTCACTTCCCTACCTCACATCCCGATCCACCGGCATTTTTTCAGATGCAGCATCTGAAGCACTGTGCAGACAAGAAGAAAAATGCACACAATGCGCACCAGAGATTAAAATATAGTAAATTATTTATTAATAAAACAAGAAATAACCGAGGAGGATCCAACCCCACCTCAGTACTTTCTTCTCGTTGCTATTGCCACACTATACGTCCTGACGCCGGAAGGGAAGTTGGTACGCGACCAAGACGAGACACCGGATTTACAGTGGAACCACAACATAGCACAGATTGCTGGAGGACCACACTGCGAGGGGCGCAGCCTATCGAGTTTCCCGGTCATCGTCCAAAGTCTGGAGCTGCGGAGTGACCACCGGATTACCACGGAGCCCGAGCCTGTCTCATACAATGCTTTTACCAAACGGATGTTTGTGAGTTTGCTATTTTTATCTTGTCCAGGAAATGAAATTGTTAAACCGAATTTACACATGGAGCGGGCGCTTTCTCTTCTTTTTTTTGTTTAGATATCTATCGAGGAGGTGGTTGTTTCCCTGAAGAGAGCTGCCAGGGCTCCAGAGGACGCCCGAATTGGATCCTTTTATGATTGAGTTATAACATAGCTATTAGAGCTAGGTTTCTGGACTTTTATTGTGTTTAGGCATAGTGTTTATTATTATTTTATTACAGCTACTTTTTAGTAATTGCACTGTTATTAATTCTGACCACTAATTCTCACTGCCATTATAATCTCTCTCTAGCCACAACCAAATTGCTATATCAGATATATTATTTATTGGTTATGCCAGGGGAGCACAAACTTTTGCAGCTCGCCCCCCTGCCGGTGCTCGCGCCCCCCCCCCCCTTACCTTGATGCGGCGTCATGTGACCTGCAGCGGCATTTGACGAGGGTGACGTCACATGACCCCGCGGCGTAATTTAACATACTGTGCTATATCTATGCACACACAGCAGTCTCTAGCCATAAAACACATCCACACCGGGGGAAGGACCAGCACAGATAACATTCCAAGAGACACTGTTTTTAAGTATACCTTTTGCTTGCTTCATTCATTGGAACATCGCCGGAGGAAGAGATCAGTGTATCTCGAAAGCTCGCACAAATAAAAGCATTTCGTTAGCCACAGAACGGTATCATCTATTTATTTTTTGATTATTGAAGCTCGGCTAACACGGTACTGATACCTCTATATATATATATATTGCGCGCGCACACACACACATATAACGTTTTATCCAACTTTTTCATTTATCATTTGTAGAGAAAATGAACAATGTCGCCAGAAGTGCTATTTTTCAAAATGTAACATCTCTACTAATTAGTGTAAAATGATACTTCATATAAAGCAGGTTATGGGACCCATTATAAAATGACCTTCATGTTTCTTATCACATCCCAGTATATGGATACTTTCTATTATCACAAGCTGCTAACATGTGACAGGGCTCAGAGTCTGAGCCCAGAATGTGACATACAGAACATTCTCATTCTAAATTTCAAAAAATATTGTGTTGATTTCGGACCTGACTGCCGTGGTTACAGCTCAACCACTCTGTTCTACTGTATGTCACCACTTTCTGCCACAACCAGCTGACGGTGGATCTGCAAGGAGTTCAACGCTCATTGGCATCACATCTGTGACTTGGTTGACGTATCATTTCTCCAGCTTTTTATTGTATTGTTTTTAAATACATTATATTTATTTAGTTGAATAGATATTTATTTAGTTTAATAGATATTTATTTAGTTTAATAGATTATATTTCTAAGTTTAATAAGTTATATTTCTTAGTTTAATAAGTTATATTTCTTAGTTTAATAAGTTATATTTCTTAGTTTAATAAGTTATATTTCTTAGTTTAATAAGTTATATTTCTTAGTTTAATAAGTTATATTTCTTAGTTTAATAAGTTATATTTGTTAGTTTAATAAATTATATTTCTTAGTTTAATAAGTTATATTTCTTAGTTAATAGATTATATTTGTTAGCACAGTAGATTATATTTACTAGTATTTAAGTCTCCCCCTCAGTGCCCCATTAGGACCCGTGCGCATATTTCACATCTTTTCGGAGTCGCTTATTTTTTAGACCCTCGGAGCCGAAACCTAAAGGGGTCAGCTAAGAAAGTTCGGATCAAGAGGAGCCGCACAGCTTAAAGACAGAACATTTCCAAGGGAGATGGAGACAATTTGGGTAAGATCTGATTAAAGGACATCCTTTGAGGAAGGAAAGGGTGACGGGGGAGTCTAAGAGGGGGGTGAGAGAGCAAGGTGGTGTGTCAGATTGGGGCAGAGCAAGAGAACGCAAAAATGATGGGGATTTACTGCACACCAAAAAAAAACAATAAGTAGTGATACTTTTACCGGTGCCACTTTACCTGAGAAAGACCAGCAGGCCGAAATGTTGTTGTCTATGGCAGTGCAAGAGAAAACAGGTTGGGGGGGTGGGTTCTCGCAAAGTCGCCGACCCATGGGTGAGTGTCCCCGGTGGAAACTAGTCCTGGACCCCGGGAAAGCTGTCTGTGGCCCATACAAGCTGAGTAACATGTAGAAAGGACACATGTATGTTCAGAATGAGTTAGCATGGTATTTTGAGAGGCACCATAGCAGGTCAGTGCAAGTCAGTGCAGAGCACTGCAAGGTCAGTCAATATGAGGAAGGGTCCGATGGAGGAGTTGGAGGGTCCCAGAATATCTCTTAAAGCAGGGGTGCGCAAATCGAGGGGCATGACATTTTCTTGGGAGGAGGGGCTCGGCGCTTACAGAGGCCCCTCGCTCTTCCCCACAGCATTTAAATTAAATGCCGGAGATCGCGCGCAAGGCCTCTGTAAGTTCCCTTTCCTTGTCTCCGGTGGCTTCTGGCGACAGCAACGTGGCGTCACATGATGTGGAATTGCCATAGCAACGTGATATCACATGACGTCGTTACATCAGAACGTCGGAGACAAGGTGGAGGGGGGAGCAGGGGGAAAAGGTTGTGCAACCCTGTCTTAAAGCATTGCCTTGCATACAGATCAGAGGCCAAGAATGCATATGGATATCCGATGTGAAGCCGGAAATAAGACAGAAAAGACCGTTTTGGGGGAAGAAGGTGAGTGATGAAATAGCCGTCACTGTGTAACTCTTCCAATTACCTGCAACTTCATGCAGAGAAATAGCAACGCTTTTTTTTAACGTGCTAAGCGCCAAATGGAGAATTCAACTGCTGAGAAGTTAAGGGAGTTACTAACCCAAACTCAGCGACGTTTCTGTGTCTTTGTGATAACTCCCCCAGGACATGCCTGAAAACCAGAGGTAACTCAATGTATTTTTGATAAATAGAAACATGACCTTCTGGGGAGGGGTATATAATGGGTACTGGGCCTGGTGAGGTGGGTATAACGGGTACTGGGCCTGGTGAGGTGGGTATAACGAGTACTGGGCCTGGGGAGGGGCGTATAACAGGGTACTGGGCCTTGGGAGGGTTGTATAACTGGGTATTGGGCCTGGGGAGGTGGGTATAACGGGTATTAGGCCCTGTGGAGGGCGGTATAACGTGGTATTGGGGATGGGGTATAAGTTGCACAGGAGCTCTTGCGATACAGAGTATCACGGTCCCTGGTTACAAACACTTCATGTCTCCTGCAGATCAGGACACGCACGAAGGTGGTGCCCTTTGTGCCACCAGACGACAAGGCGGGCTACGAGGCGGACGACGAGGCATATGACAAAGCGGGCGTCAAGTGGAACAATGAGGTGGGCTACAAGGCGGCCGATGACGCAGACGTGGTGTACGATGACCAAGGAGCATACGACAGGTGTGGCCGGATCTGCTGCTTCACCTTTTTTAGGCGGAGGAGAAGACCCCGGGAGCAGGTAGGAGAATACGAGAGGTGCGGACAGATCTGCTGCTTCACCTTTTTTAGGCGGAGAAGAAGCCAGGAGCAGGTAGCAGAGGAGCCAGGGCGTAGATACAGGGGTATTCTAGGGGCCCTGAGAAGTTGGTTTGACCGCAGGAGAGGCAGATAAGATCAGGAAGGCTGCGGGAGGGGCAGGTACTAGAGGGAGATAGGGATATTGGGCGTGAGAGGGTGAGAGAGAACAAGGAGCAGGGCCAGAGCACGGGTTTCATGCGCCCGAGGCGAAACTTAAAATTTGTGCCCCAGTTGTATAAAAAATAATAAGATAAATAAAATAATAAAATAAACAGTGGCGTAGATATCGGGGCTGCAGGGGGTGCGACCGCAACCCAGCGCGACGCAAAATAAAAATAAAAGGGCGCCAAAATACTGGATAAAAAAAAGAATAATAATTTAAAAAAAAAGATAAATAAATAAAATAATAAGAGGAAAAAATAATAATGATTATTAATGCGCCCCTAGGACCTCTGCGCGCTAGGCGACCGCCTAATGGCCGGCCGGCCCTGCGAGGTATGCGGGAGGAAAAGGGGTGAATGGGATAGATATGCAGGGGGATGGGGGAGCAGGTGAGTTATACACAGGGGCACAAGGGCCCCATCACCTGCATCTCTATATACTGAGTGTGCCCCTGTGTATAACAACGCTGATCTGTGCTGCTCCATCTGATCTCACTGCGCAGTGATCCAGGGACCATCCGATCGCCATTTAATGGGGTCAGGAAGGAATTTTTTTCCCCCATTGCACAGCAGGGGTTATGTTTCGCCTTCCTCTGGATCACAGCAACAAACTGCCCTTTGTGCATGAATTATCAGTGAGATCTTTATACACCCTGCATTGGTCTTCACCCCTTTGCTGCCGGAGGGGCCTGCAATGCATTGCTCTGCGTGTTACTATATCGCTCTGCAATGTGCTGCAGGCCCCTCCCAGCAAAGAGATTCATTATTTCAATAAAATACTCTCTTTAATCAAACCTATGTGTAGTGTCTTTTCTATCCGTTGTATCTATTGCTAACAGCTCAGTGATTCTTCCCCAGGACGCTGCACTAGTGTCACGCTGCCAAGCCCGGGTGTGAGGGAGATTTATAGGGTCACATATACACTTCTGCCAAAACACGAGTGCAAACAGGAAGCCCCTCTGATCTCATATCTTTTATTACACAAAACGGTATCTAAAAAGGTAAAAATAACATACATGGGATTCTGCTACAAATATCTCTCTAATTACAAACCAATTAGCAAATCATTCAGATTAGTCGAGCGAAAAGAAAGGGTTAAGTATCTCATGTACAGTATATGCAGTGTAGGCTGTTCTGCAGCATTACATGCAGGGGACAACGTTTAGGGGA